>NC_138178.1:162058060-162330560 GCF_964165515.1 Mesoplodon bidens | reverse complement strand
TCCTGTTTATCCTTCACCCAGATTCCCCAAATGTAAACATTTACACTAGCTTTATTATTCTTTCATTCTGTCTTACTTTTTCTCTTTCTTTCTCTTCATACTTTTCTGAGACTTTTGAGAATAAGTTGCAGAATTGATTCCTCTTTACTTCAAAATACATGTGTATATTTCCACACAACATGAAATAATAATCACATTCATAAAATGATCATTGATACAATACTATTATCTAATTGACACACCTTATTCCAGTTCCACCAAGTGCCTCCCTAATATTTTATCTGTACCAAGATCCAATCAAGGAGGATACATTGTATTTAGTTGTTATGTCTCTTTAGTCTTTTTAATCTGAAACATGCTCTCAGACTCTCTTTGTCTTTCATGATCTTAGTATTTTTTAACAGAACTGAACAGTATCAAGAATTATGAGAGTTCACTGTACTTGCAAGGTAACTTGTCACTGTGCATGGGCTCTTACAGAAGATACAAGATTCCTGGGTCAGAGAAAATTACTCACAACACAGCAAGCAACATAAGCTTCATGATTGTGTCAGTTTCTCATGTCCCTATGTCTTATGGGGCAATGCAGAAGGACAATAGTGAATTATGTTTGTGTAAAAGCTGAGGAGCCCAAAAATTAGAGAACCCAACTCTTTTTAAGTGGACTACAAGCAAATCTACCCTTTGTACCAAAGGGAAATATAGTATTTATTATATTGGACAGTAAGTAAACCTTCCACCTTAGTCTTGGGTGAGACACTGTCTCTATCTGCCAAGAATAGTCTAACACCGTAATATATGCAAAGAAGTCTGCATGTGGAAGAAGACAGAGATTGGCAGGTAGTGGGAAACAACAGAATATACATTTTTGCTTATGCATCTAAAGATATTGTGCACACACACAAACAATATGCAAAGTGCCCACAATATGTATATTTATTAATTTATTCTATTAAAATAATTAAATCACTTCCAAATACTAGATGTCTAGTTGCAGGAAAATTATAACAGTACTTTTATTTATACAAAATATATGAACACTAAATATGAGGAATATCTACTACAGATTGGTCAGCATATTTTCCACTCCACATTCTAGTTTGAGATGTAACTTAGCCCATCAAATGAAGGAGAATATTTCTTCTCTCCTTGTATATGAGCTGACCTTTTGACATATTTTGACAGATAGTATATTGTGGAAGGGGTGCTGGGTAACTTTCAAGGCTGAATTTTAAGACAACCACAGGTTCTGCCTTTGCATCTTGGAACACTCCTTCTTGAAACCTATATACCTCCCTCTGAGTAAACCCAAGCAGCCTCACGAAGAGGCTGACATGTTAGAGAACTGAAGCTTCTGGTTATCTAAGTTGAGCTTTTAATCAGCAGCTAGCACCAAGTTCCAACTAGGTGAGTGAGTCCATTTTTAAATATCTAGTGCCTGCAACCAAGAGAAGTTTAAGAATTACCTTGTCAACCCACAGAATCATAAGAATAAATAAATGATCATTATTTGAGCTGCTAAAAAAAAAAGAGAAAGATAAGATAGTCTACAACAAAAGACAGTTTGTGCTTTGTTTGAAAAATGTGTAGAACTGCAAGAAACACAGAGAGATTTGTGTCCCCAAGATATCCACGCCTCTTTTCTTGACTGTTTTTGCTTTCAGCAAACCTTCCAATGAATATATACTGCTCTGTCAGCCACTCTAATTATTATCTAGCCAAAAGAGGTTGGCAAAAAATCCATTCAACTTGTCTCACACAGTGTTTAATTAAGGCTACCATCAACAGAGTTCTAAGCATAAGGATAAGACCAATCTGCAGTCTTGACCTCAACTATGCCACGCAGGGTCATGGACTAATCCAGCCAGCTGAACAAATCCCAAAACGGTCAGTCTACCTTACAAAGTCAGGTGGAATTTTCCTTACATTTCTTTATTGACTTTTCCACTTGGTTCAAGGCATTAATTGAGGTACCATAGGATGTGTTAGTAATTACACAGACTACACCTTGACTGGAAAAGAGGAAGTCTAGAACATTCCATCATCCATAACAACCTTGGCCAGTCAGTTGAAGCTGACCTGACTGCCTCTCAGGGTTGAGGTTGTTTCATTGATGACTTCATCTAAAATTAAGAACAGAGTTTTTTGTATCATTATTTTTTTCCTAATTGGATGAGTCTTCATTGTAGAAAAAATTCCCCAAAGAGTGCTCATAAATAAAAATTCTATTTAAACTTAGACATAAAACATTTAAAAAAACAATTTGTTGACAGTTATTCCACAGTCTTTGTACATGAACATGATTTTGCTTCTATCCAACATGAAAAGCACATATTTGTGTAAATGCATGCATATTGATATCATTCAACTTGTATATAATTAACCTACAAAGGCTGAGTTTCTCTTTTGATTTTTCTAGCTCTTCTTACACCGTGGGTTTGAGGAATAGGGCAGCTCTCACAATAATGTTGAGTAAATTAAAAACATGAAAAATGCCAAACATATCTACTTATTCCTAGCTTTTTCATTTTGTAAGGTGAGCAAGTTGATTTTTCACATTGCCCAGAAGTAGTTTGGGAAACACCAAAGGTAAGTTGAGTATAAAAGATATTTAATTACTGTGAATTGGGGGCCTGAATTTGAAAAAGGCAATATCAAAAATAATTGTCAAAGCAGAAAAAAAGCATGGGTATAAGTCATAGTTATATAGAGACCAACTTTGATGTAATATTTAAGATAAACATGTTTTATTTAAGATAAACACTTGCTTACTTTGTACCAAGTATCAAAGAATTTTAAGGTCTCTAGCTTTTTCAGAAATGACTTATTAAAATATTATTCAGGAGTATGCAAAAAATGTCACAAAAATTTAACAGGCTCTCATTATATATAAAAAATGTTTGTTATTCTGGCAAAATATACAGAAGACACAGATTTTAAAAAAAAACTATTTTAACAGAAAGTAAACCGAATTTTAGCTTTACCTATTTTTGTACAACTGATATAACATTTTTTGTATTAGCAAGACAGTTCTTCATCTTATGAATAAAGTCACAAACACTGAACCAACTTTGTAAAAAATTTATGATTGTAATGCTTCTTTCAAACTCATTATTTGCAAGTATTTTAAATCAAGGCAAATAAACGTCACTACCCTTAAAATTTTCTATAACTTAACTATGCTGTATACTGTCTTTCCTTTTTTCTCTACTGTCACAAATGAGCAATTTTACTTTGACACAATTATACCTTTTTCCTCAATAGCATATTCATTTTATTTTCATTTATATATTTTTCTGCAACCATTTAAGAAACATAGTTCCTTCCAGACATAATAGCTACAACTTTTAATGAAAGTGATTAACTTCTATTTCCCTACAGCACAGAAAATGCTGGGAGGCAGGTAAATGGTCACTCTGTCATATTTAAGCACTGATCAGAGCAACAGAACTCCAGGTAAAACTATTTGCAACTCCTGAGCACACATAAGATATTCCATTCAGTCATACTGTTTTACATTTCTTAAAGTGGCAAACATGAACATGAATACCAATAAGAGCCAATATTGTGTATCCATCCTTTCCACCCTTACCTGATATAGCCAGTTTATAATGTATAAAAACAGATTGAGCAAATCATTATGATCTATAGCATTAGATGAATCATCCACTTTTATAAGCCATCACTTATAACTTGATTATTTGAAAGTATAATTGCTATACTTATCATTTGTAAACATATTAGAAACAATGCAATCTATTTCAAACAGTAAAATAACTTATGGTGTGTTTAATTAGTGCAAATTAATTTTTAATTGGATAATAAGCACAAATCTTGAAAAAATTATTCATGCTTTTAACTATTATAAGACTCATGTGTGTTTAAATACCAATATTTATTCAAAGACTTATTTTGACTGTATTACTTAATTTTTTCCCCTGATTTTATATGCTAATTTTAAAAAATCTTGTAATTTTGCTTAAAATATTGAATTTTTTTTCCATTCCCAGACCTGTTCTGTGAACCTGATCTGTCAACTGTATCCATTGTTTCTTAATTTGTCAAAATAAATCAATGCTGTAAATGTAAAAAAAATATAGAATCAACCAACAAATAAATCCAATGGTTCATTTTTAAAAATAGTGGAAAGACATAATGGTTCATTTTTAAAAATAGTTGAAATAAATAAACTAATATATATATATTATATTGATAAATAGATTATTACAAAACATATTAATATAATAATATATAAAATATATTATTTTATTGATAAATATATCAATTATTTACTAATTTATTCAAGAAACTAAATTACTCCCATTAAAACACACACACACACACACACACACACACTATGACAGATGGTCTCACTGGTAAATTCTATCAAACTTTAACAAAGAGAGAAGGCCAAAGTCTTTTACCCTTTATAAAAGAGTTTTATTGAACTAAAATGGACATACAATAAACTGCATATATTTTAAGTCTTCAATTTGTTAAGTTTTACATATAAATATGACATATACATATGTTTGACACATATTCATGTATACACCATGAAACCATTACCACAGTCAAAGTAATTCTTACCCCTCAAAGTAACCTTGTACCTCTTTGTAATCCAGATTTCCTGCCCCTTCTCCCTTCCTTAGACAGCCACTGATCTGCTGTCTATCACTAGAGATTAGTTAGCATTTTCTCAAACTTTATATAATGGAATAGTCTAAATAATATTATTTTTTGTTTGGTTTCTTTCACTCAACATAATTATTTTCAGATGCATCCATCTCGTTACATGTATCAACAGTTCATTCCTTTGCTTTGCTGAGTAATATTTCATTGAATGGATATATTGTAATTTATTTGTCCATCTATTGATGGACATTTGGATTGTTTGGCTATTATAGATAGGGCTCCTATGAAAATCTAGCTTTTATGGATTTTTGCTTTCATTTCTCTTGGGTAAATACTTAAGATTGAGTGGTGAGGAATACATACTATTAACTTTGTAAGAAACTCTCAAACTGTTTTCTAGAATTATAGTACCATTTTACATTCCTATCAGCAGTGGATGTGTTCCAGTTTCTCCCCATGCTTATCTGCATCCTCATCAACCCTAGGTGTGGTCAGACTTTTCAATTTAATCATTCTAAGGAGTCTATTATTTAGAATGGTAACTCATTGTGTTTTTCTTTTTTTCAGAAAATTACATATTTTATTACCTATTTCCCTGACATACTTATTTTTTAAGGTGTACAATGTGATGATTTAATATATGTATAACTTATAAGATGATTACTATAATCAAGTTAATTAACACATTAATTAGCACATTCATCAGCTCTCATAGTTACAAATTTTTGTGTCTGTAGTAAGAACAGTTAAGAGCTACTCTCTTGGCATATTTCAAGTATACAATACAGTGTTAATATGAATTTTGGAACTACATCTTTTTAACCCAAAATATCACCAATTAATAAATAAATAACTGTATCAACAAAAAAGTGGGTACTTGGAAAAAAGAGCAGATTCAAGCCAGTCTCACATACCCACTTGAATCAGAGTCTTAGGAGGTGGAGCCTGTGAATCTGCACTTGAGCAAACACTAAATGTGGATCTTGGACACAGGGATGCTTGCGGGACATTGACTTAGTCCTGTGCAGTGTTGCTTCTGGTCCTTCCACTATGCCAAGTCTCTCTCGAAATCCCTATCGCCAGTGCTCGCCAAATCCCAGGGTTACTTCTCCCTCTCTCACCATAATGCTCACAGAACCCTCTATTTCTTGACTACCATGAAGAGAATGGCTTTGTTGTTCAAATCTGTATATTGTAAAATTGAAATGGGAGGGAACTCTGGGAAAATAAGCACTCACCCTACCTCCCACCCCAAGGAATTCTTTATGACCCAAGTATAACATGAATGGTAGGTCTTCAGGATTGCTGAAAAGGGCCCATTGATTATTGTCTTTAACTTAACAGTCATAGAGCTTTGTCCTGAAACTGGTTCTCTTACCTCAGCCTCATTTGCTGGGTCTTCCTTTATATCTCGCCACCTAAGCATGGACATTCCTTATTATTTTAATCTCCCTTGGGAGCTCAGACAATAAAGGAGAAAGTATTTTTCCAGAAGTTTCCTTCAATGGTCCTCTTGTCATTATTTCCTTCTTCTTCTTCTTTCAAGGTTCTAAAGTCAAGTTTGGGTACTTCCCTGGTGGTCCAGTGGTTAAGACTTCACCTTCCAATGCAGGGAGTGCAGGTTCCATCCCTGGTCAGGGAGCTAAGGTCCCACATGCCTCGTGGCCAAAAAACCAAAACATAGAACAGAAGCAATGTTGTAACAAATTCAATAAAGACTTTAAAAATAGTCCATATCAAAAAAATCTTAAAATATATATATATAAAGTCAACTTTGACACTAGGAATTAAACCTCTTGTTTTCTTCAAGGAAAAATGTCCTAACTGTTTCTAATCATCACTGGGCTTGTCTTACCTAGTCTTGACTTTTAAACTTTGGCTCCATGCATGATTTATCCCCATTCTGCAGCCTCTTATTTTTCTCATTAGTTAAGTCTTTCAGAAAGTAGCCTATATTCTATGAAGTTCACATGTCTACACATCTTTATTATTTTAAGCTTTCTTTCTATGAAATTCTCTGAAATATTATTTTGAAATTATATTTGTGCCACATACCAATCTTGTGTTTTTCAGCTTTCCTTTGTTCCCTTGAATCAGTTTTTTTGTTTTGTTTTGCTTTGTTTTAAAGAAGATGTTGGGGGTAGGATTTTATTAATTAATTAATTTATTTTTGCTGTGTTGGGTCTTCATTTCTGTGCAAGAGCTTTCTCTAGTTGTGGCGAGCGGGGGCCACTCTTCATCGCGGTGAGCGGGCCTCTCACTATCACGGCCTCTCTTGTTGCGGAGCACAGGCTCCAGATGCACAGGCTCAGTAGTTGTGGCTCACAGACCCAGTTGCTCCGTGGCATGTGGGATCCTCCCAGACCAGGGCTCGAACCCGTGTCCCCTGCATTAGCAGGCAGATTCTCAACCTCTGAGCCACCAGGGAAGCCCTTGAATCAGTTTTTAATACCTCTGTCTTTCTGGTATCTTGCTTGCCCTAAGCACATTCTACAAAGGAATCAATGGCTTTATGATTAAAAGTCAAAATGGTTTCAGATCTCCCCAGAATGTTGTAAATACACACATTTCATCTCACTGCAAGATCTTATATTTTCTCAGATGCTCAGTAACTTATTTCAAGGTCTTTATGGTTTATTGATGTGTGCTTGTCTTGTTTTCCCTCCCTGCCTATGCTTTCCATTTACATTGCTTAAAACCTGTATTCATAGCTCAGAACAAAGAGTCACACTTATTCCCTACCTGAGAGAAGAGGTACAGCTTTCATCAGGCTGAGAATTAATTACTCCTGAGTATGACCAGTGCTTAGCAATGGATTCAGAAGTAAATGACTGTCATAAATTATTATAATTAAATGATATTTCCATGAGTTGTTCTGAAGCATGTGATGGTAACAAGTGAATACTAACTCTTTTAAAAAGCTACATAAGGTCTGGTGCAGCAGTTCTTACTTAAGAGATTTCTGTCTATATGTCTATGGATAAACTTAACTTCTTAGATAATCATTCCTCAGCACTCCTTTCACATGCAACAGTAAAGTTTAAAAAAATCTACTGTATCCTAGTCCATGAAAAGCAAGAAAAGTCTGAAAACCAAATATTCAAAGCTGCCACAAACGACAAAATGAAAACACTTTGGTCTGATCAGTGAAAAATATTATGTATGACATAGTTTTCCTGCCCTTCTAACTAGAAATGCAAAATATAAATATTTTTCAGGTAAACTGATGAGTTCTAAAATGGACTTTTCCTCTAGTGGGTGGGAGTGGGGTAGAGGGTGAGGAGAAGAGAAGAGTAAGTTGCTTGCTTTCACATTCAGAATGCTTTTAATCATGTGGTATAGGGTTTATAACATAATAGTTTTTTACTATTTCTTATGTAAAACCTACCTAACACTGCTTTTAAAGGGCAGCATAAGAAATCTTGAAACACTTTAACTCCCAGACTTCATTGCCTTTTACTTTTATTTTGAAGGATGAAGAGATCTCAGCTAGGAGGTACCCAGAGACTTTTGGAAGATCCCTCAAGCAGAACAGTGTTTAATATATTACTCTTTTAACACCCTAAGTATGCTTTAGTGGCATAGAAAATATTACCTTTGAGAGGTCACCTGTGCTTACTGTTCACTCACACAAATTTTCAACTGGGCAGCAGCATTTCATGATGTTTGGAACTTAACAACCTTCTTCTGTACTATAAAGGGCGGGTTTTGAATATGCAGTGCCAAGTCTGCAGAACAGAGCAGAGAATAAGGAGTACGTAAGGAGAGAATAGTGGACGAATAGGCAATCATCTCCTTGTAGACCTGAACCACATGTTTCTCATCATCAGCCCCTATGTTCTGCCAACTCTATCTCCACATATCTCACTTGTATCCTCTTCTTTATTTCCACAGCCACCATCTTTATTAAAATCTGCCATATACTCCACTTACACTGCTTCCCAATTTATCACAATGAAGCCCAGCTCTGATCAGGGCACTCCTGCCTCTGGAAACTTTGAATTGCCTTCCATTTACTTCCAATCTGAGTCTAAACCTCGACTGATTTTAACGCAAAGAAATCTTCCCTGCCATGTTCCTCTTATACTCTCTATTCTTCAATAAAGCTAAATGAGTCCAGGTGCCATTACATGGGCTGCCTTTGGGCTTGGCCAATTCTGCAATGATTAATGGTGCTCCTTTAATTCTAAGAGTGACCCACCTTGGAAAATCAATTATATGGTTGCTGTAAATATTACCTATACATGATACTGCATTCTCCATGAACTGCTTTCTAAAAACAGTCTCTTTCTCATCTAAACATCCACAGCAACTTATCTATGTTTTCTCATACTATTCTTTTTTATTCTTTTAATTTTCTTCTTTTATTTTTATCTTTTTTTCTAATAGTTATATTATAGGGAAAGAGAAAGTACTAGTTTTCATGGACTGAATATTTGTGTTCCCCTCAAATTCATATGTTGAAGCCCTAACCCCCCAATGTGACTTTTTGGAGATATGGTCATTACAGAAGTAATTAAGGTTAATTACCTTAAAGATCATAAGAATAGGGCCCTGATCCTATAGGATTAGTGTCCTTGAAGAGACATGAGAGAGGTCTCTTTCTCTCCATCATGTGAGGACACAGCAGGAGGAAGGCCATTTGCAAGCCAGGAAGAGGGCTCTCACCAGAACCTGCCCATGCTGGCATGCTGATCTTGTACTTCTAGCCTCCAGAACTATGAGAAAATAAATAAATGTTATCTAAGTCACGTCTATGGTATTTTGTTATGGCAGCCCAAGTTAACTAATGCAGTATTCTAGATTAAATTCTTTGTGGGGAAAGATTGGTTTTCTATAAACATGTTTACATGCATAAAATATCAATTAGATATTTGGTCCTTGATATAGCAGTAGGCCCACTACACACACACACACACACACACACACACACACACACACACGCACATACATGTTGATCAAATTAAAAGATTTTCAAGTAGCTTTAGCAAAAGTGTTGGATTTTATTTTTATTTTTTTATTGAAATATAGTTGATTTACAATGCCATGTTAGTTTCAGGTGTACAGCACAGTGATTCTGTTATATATATTCTTTTTCAGATTCTTTTCCCTTATGGGTTATTTCAAAATATTTAGTATAGTTCCCTGTACTATACAGTAGGTCCATGTTGTTTATCTATTTTATATATAGTAGTGTGTATCTGTTAATCCCATCCACCTAATTTATCCCTCCCTCCCTTTCCCCTTTGGTAACCATAAGTTTGTTTCCTATGTCTGTGAGCCTATTTCTGTTTTGTAAATAACAAAATGACACGTTATATGTGCAGTCTGAAAAAAAAAGATACAAATGAACTTATTTAAAACTGTTGTATTTTAATAATGCATTTGGATTATTTGGATTTGATAAACTTATTTGCTGTCCTGATGAAGAGATGCCCTTTTTTCAAGGCAGTGCCAGTTAAAATTTATATCCTTATGTAGTACTGTGACATGAGAGACTGAATGGATTATAGTTTCTTAAAATATAAATGTAAACAATACGTATTTATCAGACTCAATCACATGGATAAAAGAGAAACATTCTTTTTTTCCCTCCTAACATTTACCATTTTTTAATCTTAAAGTTTTAATTTTCATTTTTATTTATTGGCTGTATCGGGTTTTAGTTGCAGCATGCGGGATCTTCATTGAGGCATGTGGGATATTTTGTTGTGGCACGCAGACTCTTTGTTGCAGCTTGTGGGCTTCTCTCTAGTTGGGGCGTGCAGGTTTTCTCTTCTCTAGTTGAGGTGCGTGGGCCCAGTAGTTGTGGTGTGCAGGTTTAGTTGCCCCACAGCATGTGGGATCTTAGTTCCCTGACCAGGGATTGAACCCATGTCCCTTGCATTGGAAGGCAGATTCTTTACCACTGAACCACCAGGGAAGTCACAATCTTAAAGCTTTGAACCTCTGAGAAAGGACACCACTAAAAGACTAGGTGTGACCCAACTCTTCATTAAATCCCTAATAATTTCTCTTTGTCATAGGTATATTTCAAAGCAACTTAGTCTGAAACATGTACGTTGGAGTCAGTCAGCATTTGTTGCCCCTGAAATGGCTCATGCTTTGTCTGCTGCTACATCATTATGGACATTCCAAGATGTCAATGCCCGGTGATCACCACAGAGCAAGTCAAACCACCTTAGACATTATTGAACTTTTCTGGCACACCTTGGGGATGTTAATACCTGGTTAAAAAAATTAAGGACACTCAGATGTCTCAGAAACCAAGCATTTAATTCCCTAGACTCCCCATCAAGTTCCATCTTCATAGTGATTTCCTCAATTTATGGTTTTTGATTCCAAAATAAGAAGGTTCAAATACTGGCTTTATGTGTATTTCTGTTTACACTCTTAACTTTTGAACTTGTAATATAATGACTGGCCTATTAATAGAAGATATAATTTAAATAATGTTTTAATATAGACTGTCCGTGAATTACTAATTATTAGTAGATTAATGCACCATGAATTTACTGTTAAAACTACAGATTACAGTGGTTAAAAGTTCTTTGATGATTTGGAAGGTAATTGGGTGGTATCATAGAGAGTCTCCAGGTCATTGTTTTGAGCATATTTCTTCCTGTGCTATAGATATGTGGATATATTTCCCCCTTAATATGGAGTTTTTCTTAATTCAGCCTATAGAACTTTATAGACATTAATCAGGATTATGCTAAAACGGCATTGCTTTCAAATGTCTTTCTATCACTAATGTCTAATATGTTATCTAATTGAGGAGGAGATGAAAGCTAGTTTCAGTAGAATAAGAGCATTTTCCCTTAAGTAATTCTATCTAAATCTGGCATAATATGAGCTATATATCTTTAGGATTACTGCAAAAGACTACAGTAACCTTTACTTTAAAATGTTTTTTTGCATTTTCACGTGGTTTCACACTGTCAGTTCCTTGGACCTGATTCAAAATGTCAAAACTCTCCTTGTGTTTCAATCCTGGACTTAAGATAAATTGTTTCTTTGAGAAATTTTTCTTACAGATCCTAAATTTTTTTCTATAAGCTTCTGAAAAAATCAGAGTGTGATTTTAAGTGAAACATAAAGACCATTAGTTTATCGACACAAATTCTCTTCCCTTAATAAGTCAGAATGTCAAGGCTATGGTTAGGAGGAGGTTAAATTGTTTAAATCATAACATATTATGTTTATTTCAGAAATAATTATTCTAGTTTTTAAATTATATTATTACAAAAGAAAAAGTTAGGAGTTTTTCAGTACACTGTGTTATTTTGGATAAAATCTTATAATTACCCACAAATTCTTAAAATACTTACAAGAATATGAGCTAAGGAAAAGTTAGTGATATTTTAAATTATTCTGTTCAAGGGAATAGAAGAAATCTCTCTAGAAGAATGGATTAGTCATTCATAAATGGAAAAATTTGCTTCCAGCCATTAGAAACACAGCCAAGGGGAAAAAGCAAATTTCTTGGATTTAAGGACATTTTCAGAGTCTCTGAATTGACAAGAACAGACATTTCTGAGGTTGCTAAAAGAGTCCTTCCCCCTTGTATGGAGACTGGAATATGTTATCAGACTGCAAAAAGACTCTCTACATTCTCATGTTTTTTAAGGTGAAAAATCTATTTACTTCATCCAAGAATTTTTATAAAATCCTAGCATTTTCTTCGATCAATAATAGTATGGTATGAAAATAGATTATTTTTTTAAAAGTCTTAAAGGCAATATGTAAAACATTGATTATATCACATTTTCAAATTATGACAAGTAATTTGTTTCCACAATAAAATTTACATTTTGTGAATGTTTCATCAAGGTGTTTTTTTAAAATTTAATTTAATTTATTTATTTTTTATACTGCAGGTTCTTATTAGTTATCTATTTTATACATATCAGTGTATATATGTCAATCTCAATCTCCCAATTCATCCCACCACTCAGGTATTTAGACCAATCCATTCCTCAACCTCAGTAGCAAGAGGAGAGCTATTCTAATGCGAGCAATTTAATTTAATATGCTTTGTCAAACCATGCTTAACATTGAGATAATAGCCCCTGAGATTCTTTTCTCTAAGTTCTGTAGAGAGCTTCTTATTTTCTTAGGCAGTGGTGAGACTGAAATAATGTTCTCCAAGCAGTCTTTTTTTTTTTTTTAATAAATGTCTGTCCTCATAGGCTAATTAAGGAAATGCACTTGTAGCAAAACAGGCAACAGAAATTACAAATTAATTGGTGAGAAATTTCCAGAAAAAAAAATGATGGAGTGAATTAAAGTGTCAGAGACATTTCTTTCAAAGTTTCCAATGATATAGCCATAAAATCATGTAAAAAAGAAAAACTGCCTCAGGATGCACAATTAATAAGAATGATTTAGTGTATGCTGGAAACCATTAGAGTTTTCTATAAGTTTCGAGAGCAATGGCCCAGGATTAAGAGACAAGACATAAGAAATATGAGGAATGCCAGAAAGTACACCATTTGGTCAGGACTCAGTTAAAAGATAACAAGACTGACATCTCCTGAACTTGACATTGGGAGGACACCATAGTCAGCCCTTAAGTATAATTCCAAATACACTTTCAATATCCCTACTTTCTATGAGAGAACATGTGTGTTCAAGAGTTGAGGTGACTTATTGTGAGGCATTATGCTACTAATGTTTTTACTAAGCCAAGGCCTTTGTCAAAAATCAAGTAGACCTTTCTCCTTTCATCGGGAGTGAAAAAAACACATTTTTCTACATTCTGCATGTTCAGTTTGCAGTGGAGAGCTAAAAATTGATGGCAAAATTATTTCAAACCTGCTGAATAAGGCAGAAGCTCCCTCTGCAAAAACTTGGCATTGGCCAAGGCCTTTGGATTCTTGAAATGAAGATGAAAGAGAGTTAGAAGATCCCTATAAACTTCAGTAGGGCTACCCAAGGTTAAGTTGAGCAGGGACTGATAACAAATGATGTTTAGCAGGGAAACTCTGTGTTCTGATATCCCAAAAAGTTTCTACTTTGAAGTAAATGGCTCACATTCAAACCCAACCTTTCCAATTACAAGCTGTATGAGACTTGCACAAATTATTCAATCTCTTTGAGCCTCAGGTTTAATATTGGTAGAGTTGTGAATCTCTTAAGATTATGGCCAAGAGCAAAGTGAATATACTTATAAAGGACCTAGCATGGTGCCTGGAACATAGTAGGCACTCATTCAACGTTTATCCTAACATCTGTATAAACATTTTCATATATCTAATCAGGTATTCATTTAAACCTTGTCATAAATTTGTTATGCACATTTTCAATAATAGCGGTATTTAGGCTTGTTTTATAATTACTAAAGGCAGGTATAAATCTTCAAACCTTATACTCCATGGGGGCTTTGGAGGAAGGATTATAAGTGTAACTTTCCTTGTCTGAAATAAATCGATTTCCTCTCCATCTTAAACTTTTACTTCTTGTAGGGTGAAAACAACCACTCCAGTGTTTTATTTTGCTTCAGGAAGAAAACTGAAGCAATGTATGCTACTCCTCCATCATTTCTCATTGCAGAAGCATTAACTTGGAGGTTTGGAGGATTACATAGCCTCCTGTCTTCAGGAGTTGCATCTGATCATTAGCTTGAACTACTTTATGACAATATCTGCAGAAATACTTACTTTGTCACTTTGTCTTTGGTATATGGCCTTTATCC
Source organism: Mesoplodon bidens (assembly GCF_964165515.1). Classification (NCBI taxonomy): domain Eukaryota; kingdom Metazoa; phylum Chordata; class Mammalia; order Artiodactyla; family Ziphiidae; genus Mesoplodon; species Mesoplodon bidens. Next base: position 162,316,228 of record NC_138178.1, on the reverse strand, counting down.
ACTAGGAAAAACTGCTGTGACCTGACTGGTTCTTAGTGTCTTGTCTGAAACATTCTGATTTAATGCAATGACATGGGTGACAGTTTATGCCCCTTCAATAACATGTATGGGAACTTGACTTGGGCTATCACAAACCACCTCTCTGAGATCTCAATGCTGCCATTTATATTCCACACATCAATTCCATAGTGGGCTGGATAACTCTGGGAAGCTTGCCAGTCCTCAAGGCAGTCAGACAGGAAGGGGTATACTCTTTTCCATTCCTAATACCCAAATTTCTCTGGGGTTCTAGTCTTCCTCTTAGTGAAAAGCATTGGCTGCAACTTCCCCAACATCTAATACTCTTGATTCCCCTCTAAGTTTTGTTTCTTTGTTTAGCTTAAAGGGTCTTTTTGTAGCCTGGGCAGTGGTGATAGAATTGGGTCATGTATGCTTTAAATTATACTTACACTTGAATGTGGCCCAAACAAACACAAGAACTTGATGCTAGTGATAGTTCTACTTGATAAGGTTGCCTTGGAGCAAGCCAAGGCCTCCTGTCTCTTGGACCAAAATGGAGCAGGAATTATGACAGGGTAAAAAAGGAATTGGGGACAGGAAATATGATATGCATAGACTAATACTTCAAAATGTTAACTTTTTCCATTTTTCTCATTAGAAAATAAATGAAATATATCTTGAATTAGGACAGTTTTATTTCATCTATCAGTACCTGGCAATAGACTAGCCATTTGACACATTCATGCAAAGTCAGATATCATTTTTCTATTTTTCTCTTATGGACAAATAACAAAATTGGGGATTAGATACCTAACTAGAAGCAATCAATTCCTAAAAGATTAATTTGGCAAACCAAAAGTTATAAGCAAGGTAAACATTATGTTGCTATCCATGTAAGACCATAAGATCCAAATAGCATGACTTCAGATTAAAATATTACTTGCATGGAGTGATTATGGCTTTTGGAGGTGTGGATAGTGAAAAATTTGTACATGGGAAATGTTTGAAAATCTCAATTCATAAGATATGTCTTCTATATTCACATGAGGGTAGTAATACATTTATTATAAGTATGTCCCAAATAATGAATGGGATATATGAATGAAAATTATTTATTCCTAATCCAAAATTCAAATTTAAGGGGCATCCTCGATTTTATCTCTCAACCCCGTCCTCATTTCACAGGTGAAAAATCTGAGGCACAAATGAATATATATCCCAATCTGCACATGTCTAATAACTATATTATTCCAGATATACTCATCAAATAAGATCCCTGGTTAATCCCTACTAAATTTTGTTTCTTCAATTGTCTTTAAGAAAAATGATTAATCTCAATTCATATTTACTGAGAATCTCTTAACATCCCTGCTCAACAATGTCTTAGCACAGTGAGGACCACATTTTAAAGAACTCTCCCCACATTGGATTTGTCTCCTGTGTCAATTGTAATTGGAAAACTTGCAGTTTCCAAATATTTTTTTCCCACTTCCTTTCTAGTTCATTCAAACATCCCTCATTTGGGGTCTTTCTCTCAAATCTTTACCAAAATGTTTCAACAAAGCACAGCCGGAACTCTAATCTACTCATACAAATGCTGATTATCCACCCAACCTATTTCATAATCTGGGCAGATATATTGCACTGATGATAATATCAGCTCTGTGATAATACTCTGAAAACAACTTTGTCACCCACTAAAGGCTTGAGCTCTTCAAACTGGTTTCCAGCCACTTAGTTTCCTAGTTTCCCTGTCTCTGCAGCCTCTTCTTAGAAGCAGGACTGTGACTGAGTTTTCTGTGACTCTCCACTTGCAGTAAGTCGTGATTAGATTCACACTTTTTATAAAGTGATATTTGTATTCAAATTTCAGTTTCTTCTTCAATGTTACTTTTTGTACATGGTTTAGGAATTTCCAGTCCAAGAGTTTTACACCTGACATGCTTTATATAATAGTTTGTGAGTACTCATGCATTATAACCAGAAATCTTCTGGAATCAGACACATTTACAATAGACAAATAATTGGCCTCCCTCTGCAAATATTTTACAAAATGTTTACAGTACATTTTAGATGAGGGTATTTCCTGCATGTATATTATTAATAATCCTGGAGCATGTAATAATCTTTACTGATAAGAGTTTATTACTATATCAATATACAGTGGGTATTTATAATGTTTCTGTCACTGCACTAAGTAATTTCTATACATAATATCATTGAAGTCTCATAATAATCCTCTTGGGTTGATTGCAGTTATTCATTTTATATATGAGGAAACTGAGTCTCAGCCAAAATTATATAGCTAGTAAGTGGAAGAGCAGGAATTCTAACTGAGCCAGGGACCTTCACCACGCTATAATACTGTGTTCTTTATCAATACAAAATATTCCTCCCATTTGTAGATGATGTATATGTCAGCATTTGCGATCTCCTCACAAACCTTTCTCTGGATGCTGTTGGTAAGAAGGTAGAAGAGGCCACTGGCCATCACTCTCTGCTCTGGGCTGGGAGCAACTTCCAGCAGCACACCTGGCATTTAGGGCCAGTTTCCTCAGGTTAGCCCTTTGAAGGTGGAGTACTATGCCAATAGAATCTACATATAAACCCATCAGATGTAGCACAGATCACCTGAAGAGTGAGCCTTGAGTAGAGGGGAAGAAGCCTATCGCTGCCAACATCATTTCCACAAAATGTCTTGAATTTTCCACTCATCTCTCCTGCAGAAAGCGTCTTACTTCTTATTGACCTACAAACCCAGGGAGTTAACATTCAACTTAGAGCATCCCAGCTAATTCAGTTTTCCACTCCATAACAAACGTTTTATGCTTGTTTAACACCTATTTTGCTTAGCACTCTGAAATGTGGATATTACGATCATTTCACAGATGGGAAAACTCTATACAAAAAGGGGTTAAGCAAATTGTCCAAGGCAGCACAGCAGGTAAGGGCAGAATCCAGTGTTTCAAACACTCTAACGCTATGCTATGCTGCTAGCCTAATGTCTTTAAGTTCTCCTTCTTATATCATAACCTCCTTGTTCCTTTTAACATAACAGGTACTTAAAACATAGGATATCAAACATATATTGGTATAACAAGAGTGGAATTCAATTTACTTTCAATTCATTGTGGCATCTTCATAAGTGGATCCATTTCTAGAATGTCTAGAAAGACTTGTATTAAATAGTTAAGGCTCTAACATTTTTTGTAAAAAGTTCATGAACAATGAAGAAAGCATCACATCAAAACAGTAGAATGTTTTTATTCCTTTTTAAAATGTTACTATATTTACTTTTTAAAAACTGAGATATAATTGGTATATAACCTTATGTTAGCTTCAGGTGTACAACATGATTCAATATACGTATATATTGCAAAATGGTCAGCACAATAAGTCTAAATAACATCCGTCACACAAATTTCTTTCTTGTGATGCTAACTTTTAAGATCCTTTCTTAAGAGAGTATGTTTACATTTTTTATCTATTTTACAACTGGAAGTTTGTACCTTTTAAGCACCTTCGCCCATTTCACATATCTTTGAGTTCATTTTTCTTTCCAAATTCCACATATAAGTGAGATCATACAGTATTCGTCTTTTTCTGTCTGACTCATTTCACCTAGCATAATGTCTTCAATGCCTACCCATGTTGTCCCAAATGACAGAATTTCCTTCTTTTCAATGGCTGAATAATATTCCATTGGATGTGTATGTACATACACACATAATCACATTTTCTTTATCCATACCTTCGTCAGTGGATGTAAGTTGCTTCCAAGTCTCTGCTATTTTAAGTAATGCTGCAACGAACATGGGGATACATTATGTCTTTTCGAGTGAGTGTTTTTGTTTCCTTTGGATAAGCACCCAGAAGTGGAATTGCAGAATTATGCAGTAGTTTTTTTAAAAAAATTTGAGGACCCTCTCTACTGTTTTCCATAGTGGCTGCACCAATCTACATAACCACCAACAGTGCACAAGTGTTCCCTTTTCTCCACATTCTTCCCATCACTTGTCGTCTCTTGAATTTATGATAATAAGCATTCTAACAGGTGTGAGGTGATAGCTCACTGTGGTTCTGATTTGCATTTCCTTGATGATTAATGATTGTGAGCACCCTTTTATGTACCTGTTGGTCATCTGTATATTTTCTTTGGGAAAACGTCCATTCAGATCTCCTGCTTATTTTTTATTTTTTATTTATTTATTTTTCCATTTTTTTTTGTTTATTTATTTATTTTTTTAATTAGTTTCTGCTTTATAACAAAGTGAATCAGTCATACATATACATCTGTTCCCACATCCCTTCCCTCATGCATCTCCCTCCCTCCCACCCTCCCCATCCCACCCCTCCAGGCGGTCACAAAGCACCGAGCTGATCTCCCTGTGCTCTGCGGCTGCTTCCCACTATCTATCTACCTTACGTTTGGTAGTGTATACACGTCCATGCCTCTCTTTCGCCTTGTCAGAGCCCACCCTTCCCCCTCCCCATATCCTCAAGTCCATTCTCAAGTAGGTCTGCGTCTTCATTCCCGTTTTGCCCCTAGGTTCTTCATGACATTTTTTTTTTAAATTCCGTATATATGTGTTAGCATACGGTATTTGTCTTTCTCTTTCTGACTAACTTCACTCTGTATGACAGACTCTAGGTCTATCCACCTCATTACAAATAGCTCAGTTTCGTTTCTTTTTATGGCTGAGTAATATTCCATTGTATATATGTGCCACATCTTCTTTATCCATTCATCCGATGATGGACACTTAGGTTGTTTCCAGCTCCGGGCTATTGTGAATAGAGCTGCAATGAACATTTTGGTACATGTCTCTTTTTGAATTATGGTTTTCTCAGGGTATATGCCCAGTAGTGGGATTGCTGGGTCAAAGGGAACACTCTTGCACTGCTGGTGGGAATGTGAATTGGTACAGCCACTATGGAGAACGGTATGGAGGTTCCTTAAAAAACTACAAATAGAACTACCATATGACCCAGCAATCCCACTACTGGGCATATACCCTGAGAAAACCATAATTCCAAAAGAGACATGTACCAAAATGTTCATTGCAGCTCTATTCACAATAGCCCGGAGCTGGAAACAACCTAAGTGTCCATCATCGGATGAATGGATAAAGAAGATGTGGCACATATATACAATGGAATATTACTCAGCCATAAAAAGAAACGAAACTGAGCTATTTGTAATGAGGTGGATGGACCTAGAGTCTGTCATACAGAGTGGAGTTAGTCAGAAAGAGAAAGACAAATACCGTATGCTAACACATATATACGGAATTTAAAAAAAAATGTCATGAAGAACCTAGGGGCAAAACGAGAATAAAGACACAGACCTACTTGAGAATGGACTTGAGGATATGGGGAGGGGGAAGGGTAAGCTGTGACAAAGCGAAAGAGAGGCATGGACATATATACACTACCAAACGTAAGGTAGATAGATAGTGGGAAGCAGCCGCAGAGCACAGGGAGATCAGCTCGGTGCTTTGTGACCGCCTGGAGGGGTGGGATGGGGAGGGTGGGAGGGAGGGAGATGCATGAGGGAAGGGATGTGGGAACAGATGTATATGTATGACTGATTCACTTTGTTATAAAGCAGAAACTAATTAAAAAAAAAAAGAGAAATCTAGAAACAATAAATGCTGGAGAGGGTGTGGAGAAAAGGGAACACTCTTGCACTGCTGGTGGGAATGTGAATTGGTACAGCCACTATGGAGAACGGTATGGAGGTTCCTTAAAAAACTACAAATAGAACTACCATATGATCCTGCTTATTTTTTAATCGGATTGTTTATTCTTTTGCTGTTGAGTTGCATGAGCAGAATATTTAATAAACTTTCAGTAGATGGTAATCCTTCAATATTTACAAAGACCAGAGGATTCTTAGATGTATCTTAGAATGTAAACATAGGGGCATCCCTGGTGGCGCAGTTGTTGAGAGTCCGCCTGCCGATGCAGGGGACACGGGTTCGTGCCCCAGTCTGGAAGGATCTCACATGCCGCGGAGCGGCTGGGCCCGTGAGCCATGGCTGCTGAGCCTGCACGTCCGGAGCCTGTGCTCCGCAATGGGGGAGGCCATAGCAGTGAGAGACCCGCGTACCACAAAAAAAAAAAAAAAAAAAAAGAATGTAAACATAAATTTAACCCCAAATCCTGCAAATTTCTGTTTCCTTGCAGTTTCCTTAAGATAAAGTTTTCTTTATAATGTTCATATTATAGAAATTCATTTTCTATAGCTTTAGCAAGAGTATCACAAAGTATTTTATGAACTCTGATGAGTGTGTTTTAACATTAGTAACATCAACGATTTTCCTGAAAGCTTGTCATCTACTTGGACATGTGTTTACAAGATAAGTAATAAAGTATTTTATTTGTATATGAAGAACCCTTTTGAAAGCCAGGTTGAAAACAAATTGAAATGAACAAAGTCTTCACTTCCTCCTTTCTTTCAACATTCATTGAAATTTGGTTAAATAATGAGTATTGTGTTCAATGTACATCATTTTTGAAGAACATCCAATGGAAATTAGCATTTTAAATTCAGTGCTTTTTGCCTTATTATAATGAAATTCTAATTATTTAGATAATATGCATAAAATGGACAATTTGAGTTTAAACTCCTGACTATGTAATTGGGCATGATTCACTCCTCCACAACTCCAAGTTATAAAGGAAGAGAATATCCATCTATGAGTTATGATAATTGCAACTGGAAGGAAGTTAAAACCACTTTTAATTTACATAAAATCAATAAAAAAGCTGTCAAAATCTGCTTGAGCTCATCTCATGAATGTCTTCTAAAATCATGCTTAGAGTGTTTGTCCTTTACTCAGAGTGTAAACAGAGTTAGTGTTTATTATTAGGTGGGTCAAAAAGTGCCTTTGGTTTTTTAAGTGAAAATAAAAGACACATTTTTCATTTTCACTATTACTTTATTGAACAACATACTCACCCTTTTGTTCCACTACCTTCTGCTATTTTTCAGGCAACTTCATAATTCCATCTTCCCAAAACTTTTTATCTTTTTAAGCAAAGAACTGTTCCAGGTGACTTTTACAGTCTTCCAGGGAATTGAATTTTTTTCCTTTAAGAGAATTTTGTAAAGACCGAAATAAATGGAAATCGGAAGGTGCAATGTCTGGTGAATATGGCAGATGAATCAGAACTTCCCAGCCAAACTGTAACAATTTTTGCCTGGTCATTGAAGAAACATGCAGTATTGCGTTATCCTGATGGAAGATTATGAATTTTCTGTTGCCTAATTCTGGATGCTTTTTATTGAGTGCTGCTTTCAGTTGGTCTAATTGGGAGCAGTACTCGTTGGAATTAATCGTTCAGTTTTCTGGAAGGAGCTCATAATAGAGGACTCCCTTCCAATCCCACTATATACACAACATCACCTTCTTTAGATGAAGACTGGCCTTTGGTGTGGTTGGTGGTTGTTCCTTTCGCCTGCCCCACTTCCATTCCACATTGTTGTACAGTATCCACTTTGCATTACCCATCACAATTTGTTTTAAAAGTGGAATTTTTTCATTACATTAAGTACAGAATCGCACGTGGAAATACGGTCAAGAATGTTTTTTTCGCTTAACCTATGTGGACCCCGAACATCAAAGCGATGAACATAACCAAGATGGTGCAAATTATTTTAAACTTGATATGGATATTTTGAGTATGTCGGCTATCTCCCACGTAGCATAATGTTGATTGTTCTCAAGTATTGTTTTGATTTGATTGCTATCAACTTCAACTGGTCTACCCAACCATGGAGCATCATACAGCAAGAAATCTCCAGTGTGAAACTTCACAAACCACTTTTGACATGTTTGATCAGTCACAGCACCTTCTGCATACACTGCACAAATCTTTTTGTGCATTTCAGTTGTGTTTTACCTTTCTTGAAAGAATAAAGCATAATATAGTGAAAATGAAGTTTTTTTCTTCCATCTTCAATTTCAAAATGGCTACACAAAAATTCACCAATTTTGATGCCATTCTTTAAATGCACACTGATATGACAGCTGTCACATACAATCTAACAAAATTGTTTCAAATGAAGTTAAAAACAACTAAGTGCTACTAGAGCCATCTTACAGAAAAAAAAAAAAGAAACAAACAAACAAAAAACGAACGTTTTGGCCCACTCAGTACAAAAAGCAATTTAAATTATGTTACGTATTGATAAAATATCTACCAGTCCAATCAATGTAGATATGATTCCCCCAAATCAAAAACTCCTAAGCCACTGACACTAGAGTCCAATTGGGAGGAAAACCAAGCCTAGGAGATTGCAATTACTCCTATAAATAAGGGAGGAATCCTCAAAGCGATGTAGTTGTACATGTGCTCCACACTTTAGAAAATATGGAGCAGGATCCCCACATATTCATTATTTGAAGAGCAATAAGGTATATTAACTGATTTAATAAGTGACTACTAACCCTGTTTAAAATATGTGAGCATGTGGGAATGACAAAGTCTTCCAATAATCTACCCCTTTATTCAAAAAAGTGAAAATACTGATGGCAAAATTGTCCAAATCAACTTTTTCAGAACTCTGGAAATGAAATTAAGACCTGCAAAAATCCAAGGAGTGGGGCTTCCCTGGTAGCACAATGGTTGAGAGTCCACCTGCCGATGCAGGGGACATGGGTTCGTGCCCCAGTCTGGGAGGATCCCACATGCCACGGAGCGGCTGGGCCCATGAGCCATGGCCGCTGAGCCTGCGTGTCCGAAGCCTGTGCTCCACAACAGGAGAGGCCACAACAGTAAGAGGCCCACGTACAGCAAAAAAATAAAAAATCCAAGGAGTGTTTACTCAAGAAACATAGCTGAATCTCAAGAAGAAGAGTGGGCTTTGTGGCATTTTAACATATTCCCATCCCTTTCTCTCCAGGTCTAAGTAGTCTTGAAAACAAAAGGCTGATAATCATGGTAGCCTCATAAACCAGCAGCCCAACTGCCACTGGAGTGGCACAATGGAGTGCTCTCTCACCACTGGCTGACCTTGGGGCTTTGCACATGTTGGAACAAAAAGCAAAAAAAACAAAGTAGTAAACTGCCTGCCTGAGTTTGAAGGCATGCTCAAACTTGCATATAGAGACCCTCAACAGACTGGGAAATGTGTGGGTTCAAAGCATTTGAGGAAATCTCTGACCAATAATTAGCTTACCATTTGCTAACCGAACAGAGACTTCAGTGAACACATATGACAAAAAAAATACCGGCTTTACAGAATTAGTTCAAGAAAGCCACTAAACAAATACAACCGCTACCAACAATAGCAAATGACAACACAAATAACTCCTGGGGGGATGCTCAGAGTTTCATATTTGCCACATCATATTATTTTAAATTTCCATGTTCTTTATCAAAAACATGAGACAAAAAAAAAAAAAAACCCTCAAGAATATATGACCCATATACAGGCAAAAAAAGGAGTCAAAAGAAACTGTCCCTGAGGAAGTCCACATTGGACTTAACTAAACAGATTTTAAATCAACTATTTAAAATATATTCTAAGAACTAAAGAAAGCAATATCTAAGGATGAAAAGAAAGTATTAGAATGATGTCTCACAAAATACAGAGTAGCAGTAGAAAACAGAACCACACTGAAATTCTGGGGTTGAAAATTACAACAAAAATAAAACTTTCCAAATATGACACACATACACATACATATATATATTTAAGAAGCAACTCCAAGTAATATAAGCTAAAATAAGTGCACATCTAATATACAAATGCAAAAGAATAAAATTGGACACTTATTTTATACCATATACAGAAATTTAATTCAAAATGTATTAAAAACCTAAATGTAAGCTTTAAAACTCAAACTTCTAGAAGAAAACATAGGGCAAATGCTCATGACATTGAACTCGGCAATGGTTTATTGTCTATGACACCGAAAGCACAAGCACAAAAGTATAAATAGACAAATGGGACTACATAGAATGTAAATACTTTTCTGAATCAAAGGACACGATCAACAGAAAGAAAAGGCAAGCTACAGATTGGGAGAAAATATTTGCAAATCATATATCTAATAAGGGGAAAATATTCAGAATATATAAAGAACTCCTACAACTCAACAAATAAAAAGTCAAATAACCAAATTAAGAAATGGACAAATAAATTGAAGAGACATTTCTCTAAAGTTGATATTTCAAATATTAACAAGCATTTTAAAATTGCCCAAAGCCTGAAAAAGTTACTACAATTATATTTTCAGGTAAAGACAGCTTATATTAAGGCTGCAGAGTAATTCATAAACATATCAACAAATGGTGTTAACTCATTTTATTTCCTAGACTTAATGTCTGAGGAAGTTAGCCAGTTTCCATGTACAGTAAAACAGCATGCTAAAATGCTTTTGTTCAGTTCTGTATGTGTAAAAATAGTAATGTGTTCTCTGATGGTTACTTGGTATGAAAAATAAAGACTTATTGCCACAAAAATCTCAAATTAAAAAAAAAAGTTATACAAAGATACAAAGTTATATCTCAGATCATAATGGAATGAAATTAGGAATCAGTAATAGAAGAAAATTTGAGAAATTCACAAATATATGGAAATTAAGCAGCATATTACTAAATAAGTAATGATCAAAAATTAAATCAAAAGGAAAATTAGAAAATACTTTGAAATGTGTGAAAATGAAGAAACAATATATCAAAACTTACAGAATGCAGTAAAAGTACTTAGAAATTGTTAGTTTTAAATATCTATATAGAAAATTTCAAATCAATAACTAACCTACCTTAAGAAACTAGAAAAAGCAAACTAAACTCAAAACAGCAAAATGAAGGGAATAGTAAAGATTAGAGCAGAAATTAATGAAATAGAGAATAAAAAAATTAGAGAAAATCAATAAAACAAAAATTGGCTCTTTGAAAAAAAGAAACAAAATTGACAAACTTTAAGCTAGACTGACCCAGAGAAAAAAGTAGAAGACTGAAGTGACTAAAATCAGGAATGAACTGATTTTTGACAAGGGGGCCAGAATAATTCAAAAGGAAAAGAATAGGCTATAACAGATTGTTGGTCAACTGGATATCTACATGCAAAAGAATGAATTTGAAATCCTTCTCACACCACATACAAAAATTAATTTGAAGTGGTTCAAAGATCGAAATGTGAAAGCTAAAATCACAAAACTCTTAAAAGAAAACATGGGTGAACCTTTTCATAACATTGGATTAGGCAGTGATTTTTTGAAGGATGAGACCAATGCACAGGCAAAAAAGAAAAAAGAAAAAAAAAAGAAAGTGGGATTCATCAAAATTAAAAACTTTTGTTTTTCAAAGAATGCCAGTAAGAAAGTGAAATGACAACCCACAAAGTAGAAGAAAGTATTTGCAAACTATATATCTTGTGAAGTACTTGCACTCAATATGTAAAGGACACAATCACCAGAACAATAAAAAGAAAAATAACATAATTAAAACATGACAAAAGGATTTGAATATTTTTCCAAAGAAGATGCACCAGTGATCAATAAGCACACAAAAAAATTCTCAGCATCATTAGTCATTAGGAAAATTCAAATCAAAACCATAATGAGGGGCTTCCCTGGTGGCACAGTTGAGAGTCTGCCTACCGATGCAGGGGACACGGGTTTGTGCCCCGGTCCGGGAAGATCCCACATGCCGCGGAGCAGCTGGGCCCATGAGCCATGGCCACTGGGCCTGTGCGTCTGGAGCCTGTGCTCCACAACAGGAGAGGCCACAGCAGTGAGAGGCCCACGTACCAAAAAAAAAAAAAAAAAAAAAAATCCATAATGAGATATCACTTTACATCTACTGTGATGACTAATCAAAAAGACCAGTAACGACAAGTGTTGGAGAGGATGTAGAGAAATTGAATCCCTTATACATGGCTGGTTGGAATGTAAAATGGTAAAACTTCTTTGGAAAATGGTTTGGCAATTCCTCAAAAAGTTATATACAGAGTTACCATATGACCCAGTAATTCCAATTCTGGGTACACATCCACAGAGAATTGAAAATATATGTCCACATAAGAACTTGTACCTGTATGTTCATAGCATTACTGTTCATAAGAGCAGAAATGTGGAAAGAACCCAAATTCAGTTGACAAATGGACAAAATGTAATACAGCCACATAATAGAATATTATTCAGACACAAAAAGGAATGATTTACTGATATGTGATACAACAGGGGAGAATTTTTAAAACATTATGGTAAAGGACCCAGGCCAGACACAAAAGGTCACATATTGAATAATTCCATTTATGGTTCTGAAGGGTCCAGCAAAGGTAAATTAATAGAGCCAGAAAATATACTAGAGTTTGCCAGAGGCTGGATGAAGGTGGAGGGAGGGAGTATGGAGTGTAACTGCTAATGGGTATGCAGTTTCTTTTTCTTTTTTTAAATTAATTTTTATTGGAGTATTGTTGCTGTACAGTGTTGTGCTAGTTTCTACTGTACAGCAGAATTAATCAGCTATATATATTCATATATCCCCTCTTTTTGAATTTCCTTCCCATTAGGTTACCACAGTGCATTAAATAAAGTCCCCTGTGCTATATAGTATGTTCTTATTCGTTGTCTATTTTATACATAGTATCAATAGTGTATATGTGTCAATCCCAATCTCCCAATTCTTCCCACCCCCCTTTCCCCATTGGTATCCATATATTTGTTCTCTACATCTGTGTCTCTATTTCTGCTTTGCAAGTTGGACCCTCTATACCATTTTTCTGGATTCCACATATATGCGTTAATATACGGTATTTGTTTTTCTCTTTCTGACTTACTTCACTCTGTATGACATTCTCTAGGTCAATCCATGTCTCTACAAATGACCCAGTTTCATTCCTTTTTAGGGCTGAGTAATGTTCCATTGTATATATGTTCCACATCTTTAACCATTCCTCTGTAGATGGACATTTAAGTTGCTTCCATATCCTGGCTATTGTAAATAGTGCTACAATGAACATTTGGATACATGTGTCTTTTTGTATTATGGTTTTCTCTGGGTATATACCCAGTAGTGGAATTGCTGAGTCATACGGTAATTCTAATATTTGTTTTTTTTAAGGAACCTCCATACTGTTTTCCAAAGATCAGAAAGAGAAATTAAGGAAAAAATACCATTTCAACAAAAATAATAAAATACCTAGGAATAAACTTACCTAAGGAGGCAAAAGACCTGTATGTAGAAAACTATAAGATACTGATGAAAGAAACCAAAGATGATACAAACAGATGGAGAGATATACCGTGTTCTTGGATTGGAAGAATTAATATTGTGAAAATGACTATACTACCCAAAGCAATCTACAGATTCAATGCAATCCCTATCAAATTACCAATGGCATTTTTCACAGAACTAGAACAAAAAAAAAATACAATTTGTATGCAGTTTCTTCTTAAAGTGATGGAAATGTTCTGGAATTATAGTGGCCATGGTTGTACAACTTTGTGAATATACTAAAACCACTGGTAAATCACAAATAAAGCAATGAACTTCATGTTTTCAATAGAAAAAAGAGTTATGACTCCTTTCATTTAATTATTAGGGAAAAAATCAGTAACAAGACTGACTCACCAAAAATTACTTTCCTGATAAAATTGTGACATAGCATTGTCTTGAAATTATTAAAATCAGATGATGAAGAACTAATGCCTTGTCATATACATGCAAATTCTATACATTTCTAGGTTTCAAATTCCAAGATGCATGTTAGGACTGGGATCCATTCTTTAAAAATAACCTTGTAGAAGGCACTTGCAGCCCATTAATAGAAATCATCATTAAAATATTACAACCACAAATACATGTGTATATCTGTGCAACTCAGGGTAAAAGGAAGAAACATCTGGAGCTAAGCACACAGAGCAGCAAACTATCATATACACAACAGATAAAGAAGTAAAAGCTTAAGATGCTATATAAATGGATAAAATGGGTATCACCAACTGGGTCAGAAGAAAGCAAAGCCAATCTAGGCTTGACTGTTGGAAAAATATTACAGTGTGTTTGCTTCCCTATCTAGGAAACTTGGAAAGGAAAAAAGAATTGACTTGTTCTCCCCTTTGAAATAACTATTCACAAACACAGTATCATAAGCTACAACTTAGGACCTGCCTTTGGAAAGAGTGTATAAACATTCTCAGATTATTTTACTTGAGTTTATGGCTTTACCTTTCTTTATCTTGTAAATCAGCTTCTTACTACCTCTCTCCTTCTAAGCTGATTTGGATTTCAGCCCAGTCTGTGTAGTGGACATTATATTTTTGGCCTAATTAATACCCGTTTCCATGGCTTTTGGAAGCAGCTCCCTGATATTCCTTTGAGAAATGGTCTCTCCCAGTGTCTGTGCTCTTCAAATCATTTCCAATCAGAGTCTCAACTCCCGTAACCTAGGGTGGGTGAGTGAGTGAAGTGTAGACCTCAGACTCTCCAGGAATCATCAGTCTGTATCTGGGAGGCATAAGGTAGATAAATGCTGCCCATTCATCACTTCTGCGGTCCCCAAAGGGAATTGTTGCCCATTTATTTCTAATAGGTCCTTAGAACAGGGCCCCGTTTCGTAGAAGTTCTAGTTCTTCTGTATATTCTTTGATCCATTGAACATTTTCTTATTCTTTCAGCAAATTTCTTCCTTGGGCTGAATTTATCCATACAGTACTGTGTTTCTGGTTGCTTGAATCCATTATTCCCCTTCAATTTAGGATTTTAGACACTGCTTACACCATCTAGGTTTATCTATCAACACAATGAGAGATGGGGAAATTATTCTACCATCCTGGAAGTAAGTCTGAAATCAGTACTGTTATTTCAGAATTACCTTCCACTGTTATCTGCCTCCTTAGTAGTATAGACAGTTAAGAGAGGCCAGAAGAGAAACCAGATATTCTTTAAAATTTATTTTTCCTTGTAGTATGTTTTTATTCTTTCATTAGTTTGAAAAATAAAATCGAATTATCTATGTGGGATGGAGGGGTATGTGAATATACATATATATGTATATGTATATGCATACATATACATGTATATTTATATTGTATATATATAATGTACATTCACTATCTAAAAATTAATCATTAATAAAGAAAGTATGTTTTCTTTGATTTATTAATTTAAAACCAGTTAATGAATTTTGTACAGAGTCATCTTTTGGTCCCATTCCTATAATCCTTAGTAATTTCCTGGAAAGCCTTAACAATCTGTTTATCTGTTAAATTATACCAGTGTTATTTTATTAATTCAGAATGTTCATTATTCAATGCAAAGCTCTGATATTATGGCAAATGCCATTTCTACAGGAGGATTTCCTATCTAATGTTGGAGAAATTTAGATGATTTATTCTATTTTATTCTGAAAAATTAAAAAACATGCCATTAAAATGGTTTTCAGTGAAAGAAAATGACACAGAGAGAATATTAAAATAAAAATAAAATATAATGGGGAAATAAATAAGACTGTGGAAAGATGACAGTACTCCAACCGAGCCAGTTTTTTTATTGTATGGGGGCAGAAACTTAAGCAATTGCTTTAATTATGATAACTAAAAAAAATTGAAATATGGTATGTTATCTAATTCCATTACCTTAACTAAGAAAGCTCAGCATGAAAGAAGAATTTTTCCCTGCCTATGAAGTCTTTAAAGATATTTTCACATTAATTTTATATGAGACAATGGATCACATTATTGACAATGTCTCCAGTCTTTCTATCAATGAGGAGTCTCTCAGGTGCAAGTGGCAAAAGAAGCTAAGAAACAAAGCAAAATTCACTGCTTCCCTTAATTGCAAGTCAAAAAGCAAATTGACTGTATTCAGGCCTTGAACTAAGTAAGCAAGATGTATTTCTTCATTCTTTTCCATCTGTTGTTTTCATTTCCTTGTCATCACAAGATGGCTTCTAGGCGTTTCCAGGTTGAAACCCTGCAGCCAAGAGTCTTTCCAGTCAAAATCTTCATTTGTCTCTTTAAACCTGATAATATGCTGATCTCTCTTATGGCCACTCCATCCAGGATCGTGAGAGTCCTCTACTTAGGGATGGTACTGGCTCCACTGAAAGAACATTGATGAGACTGAAGGAGAGAGAGCCTCCCAGTGAGAGATTAGGAAATTAGGATGGAGGTAACAATTTCCTTGTCTCTTTCTCTTTAAATTTTGGGAAAAGTTTTCTATATTCACAAATATTTCATGTTGTTATTGTATATGTATTCATTGTTGTTGTTTCTACAATGAATATATTGTTGAATCTCCTATCTAGAGCAACATGACACAGCACAGAGAATGCATATATGTGAAGACAGAGGCAAAGGGGTGTCAGATGAAGCCATAATTCTTTGAAATTTTGCACCAGTCTTTGGATTTCTGCTGGCCATGGAATGTTCTGGTTTTGATAGGGGATCCCCCAGCTGAATTGTGATTTTTACTTACATTTTGAGTCATAGCAATATTTACAATGGCATGAAGAATGGGACTTGGTAAACTAGAAACACATTTTTTGAACAAGTGAGACTAGTTTGAGGAAGATCTTATGGAAAAAACTGAACAAACATTTTGGCCAACCCAATATATCTCTTTTTCCTCAATTGATATTTGAAGTCATAAAAAAATCAAATATGGGTAAAACATAGTGAGAAATTATAAAACATATCCACCAATACTGGAATCTTACGATAGCACAATAGCTGTACAGTGAACATACGTTTTGTCAAATTGAATCTCTAGCAAGTATAATTACTTATGGAGGTGATACAAGATCATTATTAAAAGCTGGTTTTGTCAGCAGGATGCAGGCATTCTAGAAGCTCTGACCTCAATATATATGTAAATGTGCGAGTTAAATTCTTAAATGTAGCTCTCAGATCTGACAAAAGTCAAAGCCATCTTAAAAAGAATGCTGACTACATTGAATAAAATGTTGTTCTTAGGTCTTCTACAATCATACAACATACAACATGATTTATTTTTAATATATCATCTTCATATTTTTTATTAAAGATTCCTTAGACCATTTTCCATTGGAATATGTTCATTTTTATTTTTTAAAATCAATAGATAATTTGCAATATGCTGAAGAGACACAAGTACCAGCTCTTTAGGCTATTGATATGTTCACTTTAAATTGTGAGCTCATAGAATGCAGGGTCCACATTTGTATCTCTCACACTTAACTGATGCCTTGAACATCACAACCGTGCAATAAATGACTTTGAACTTAACAGAAATAAGACTAAGAAGTCAGTTGTGCATTCCTGGTACTTCATACGTAACAACTGCATCAGCCCAGTTCTTACACATTTTGTTACCTGATACTTTTTATATGTCTATAAAAAAAATCAATACATGATTTGTGATATTTTTAATGGATACTAAACTAATAAAAAAGCTTTACTTTATCAGACAAATTAGGGCCTGGCACAGATTTAATAAATGTTTATTGAATGAATTCATTTCAAAGTCACCTTGAATCTGGAGCAATCATTGTTTTGTCCAATTCCTGGATACAAACAAATCAGGCATAAAATAGATATAACATATTTAGTATTTTATCTTTGGTCAAAAGTTTATGGCATGCCAAAGCAAACACAAACCAAGTCACCTTGCAAGGCCATAAATTGGAGGACTGGATGAGCCTGAATTATAATTTGATTTAATTTATGTAAAATTTCTACACTAAGATGTCAGAGATTCATTCCTTAGGTGTCAGGATCCAAAGCAAATGACTCTATTGTAAGAAAACTTTTTATTCTACACAAAACCCCAACACTATCAACCCAATGAATTTCATGGGACAATAAATTATTAAATAAGTTACCTTTCCATACTGATGTTCCTTAATATACTGAGCTCCCATTATATTTGAAAGATTTACATGCTATAAGAAATTGATTTCAATCTCCATTCTTCTAAATCCTATTTTGATTAAAATGTTTCATCCAGACTAGTGGTCCCCATGTTTGATGGATCATCAAAAGCTTTTAAAAACATAAAGCTGGACATATACCCTGAGAAAACCATTATTCAAAAAGAGTCATATACCACAATATTTATTGCAGCACTATTTACAATAGCCAGGACATGGAAGCAAACTAAGTGTCCATCGGCAGATGAATGGATAAAGAAGATGCGGCACATATACACAATGGAATATTACTCAGCCATAAAAAGAAACTAAATTGAGTTATTTTTAGTGAGGTGAAAGAACCTAGAGTCTGTCATACAGAGTGAAGTAAGTCAGAAAGAGACAAGCAAATACCATATGCTAAGACATATATATGGAATCTAAAAAAAATAATAATCGTTCTGAAGAACCTAGGTGCAGGACAGGAATAAAGACGCATACATAGCGAGTGGACTTGAGGACATGGGGAGGGGGAAGGATAAACTGGGATGAAGTGAGAGAGTAGCATTGTCGTATATACACTACCAAATGTAAAATAGATAGCTAGTGGGAAGCAGCCGCATAGCACAGGGAGATCAGCTCGGCGCGTTGTGACCACCTAGAGGGGTGGGATAGGGAGGGTAGGAGGGAGACACAAGAGTGAGGAGATATGGGGACATATGTATATGTGTAGCTGATTCACTTTGTTACAAAGCAGAAACTAACACACCACTGTAAAGCAATTATACTCCAATAAAAATATTTAAAAATATATAAAGCTATATATATATTTTTTAAAATAAAAACCTTTTCCCCAGAGATTCTTTTATAGTAGATCTGGGGTACCCCAGGAGTTTCTCAGGATGAACCAAAGAAGGCGAACCATCGATGTGACTTCAGTTATGAGCCAAGAGTACTTGCCCAAGATTAGAGTCAAAGACTGGATTTATACCTGTATTATTTACAAACTAACGGACTGTCATTATTTTCTTTTGGAAAATCTTAACTTCTGAGTTGTTTTGTTTAAATGGTGTTAAGTCTTTGATCAGGTAAAGGTTCCTGTTTTTTCATCTCAATCTCTAATAATTATGTTTTATAACCAAACAAAAAATGTTGACTTTGCAGTAGAGCCTGCATCCTAGTAAAGTCTCTTTACTTGCTGTACCCAGGAAATTCAGAGTGTATGACTGGAAAAAAAAAATGAACTTCACTTAGAATTATTTACAATGTTCATTTCAGATTAAAAATAAAGCTTACATATTATTTATTTCTGCACAATCAACAAGTTTAATATTTCTATACTGAAAGGCTTGAATTATTAACAAGCTGGGGACTGGATCATTGTTAAGATATCACAGATGATCCAAATAATCTTGTTTCAAATGCCAAACACCATTATAAGCAGATGTACTGGAGCTATTTTCTAGTGTTTGGCTCATTTGTATAATGGCAAAAGGGGCCTCCCCTGACAATCATTGTAATATAGTTTTATCTCAGTGAATTTCCATTCAACCACATCAAACTCCCAACCCCAGAAAAGTACTCAACAATTATTCAAGTTAGGATACCAGTGCCTAGAGCATTTATAAATACATGCATACAGACAAAAATCCAACCCTTTACCTTTCATATTAATGTCAACTTGTGATTAAAATAAAAGAAAGAGCTTCTGTTGCCCAGTGCATCAAATTCTGTCACTGCTTTGTCCTCAGTGCCAGTAGATTGTTAGATTGCTTTTGTGTCTTACTTTTCACATGTGAATCCTAAATCTCAGATCTCATCTGGGGAAAAAAAAATCCAATTCTGAATTCAGTTGAGTTACTTCAAGCTCTGATGGTGGAAAAAGACAGAATTAACTAAATTTCAGGCTCAATTCTTCATATGAAATAACAGGAAATTTGGACAAGATTAAACTTGAGGTCTTTCCAGTTGTAAAGATTTTTAAATTTCATGACTTTTCAGATTAATAGAAGTCTTCAGGTTGATAGAAGCTCAATAGGAATATTTAAATAGAAATAATATTTTAAAAATTCAGATAACAAAATACAAATTGCTGTTTCATCCTTGGCATAATGACTTTCCTCATCTTGCTTTTCTTTCTTGTACATCTTATTCTTTTCATTAGGTTTTTCCTTATACTTTATTCAGATATTTTACTTCTGTAAAGAAATATGGCCTATTCATAATGTTTGCAATGGGTTATAAGTAAGTATGCATTTCAAGCATATGTTGCTGCAACTACTCAAAATTGCTTCCCATATGCATTTCATTATTTCAATATTTCAAATACTAATCAAATTTTAGCAGACATTAATAAATTAAATTTTTCATTTCACTTTCATTTGTATATAGGATTTTACACCACAGGGACTCAAGATAGTTTGTCCACACCAGCATGAAATAGACTCTTTCATGAAACTTTATTATTTTCTTTTCACTTTGCCCTCTTTTTAAATTTCTTCTCCTACAGTTGCTATAATCTTAAGATAAGAAGAGGCAAAAGAGCTGCCATATTCTCAATTATGCCTGGTAGAGGGTCTTGCATATAAGAAGCACTAAATACAAGGTTTTCAATATGTGAATGAGAAAAATTTAAATGATAATAATTAGAATCTTAAGTTTGCAGAAGAAGGAGAGGGAAATACAGGCTTTAGTAGGAAATGTAATTTCCAAGAAATATAATTCTTCTTAGAAATGTCTAGTTAAGAAAGAGATGCTCTTCATTTTCTAGAAGAGGCTTAAAAGAATTTATACCACATAGTACTGTTCAAAACTATCATTATATTTTATAACAAAAAACAGTTCCAAGTGGAATGATATTTTTGTTTTACCTGAGTCATTAAATGATGGAAATTATGTTTAGAGAAGTTTTAGGAATCAAATATCATACCATGGTTCAAACGAGTTTCTTCTCATGTTGATTTCTCATGTTAATATTCTCTTTCTCTCAAACACTTTTCATGTCTCTTTGCATTTTTATGAAGAATTAAAATTATAATTATCAGACAATAATAGGTTTACATGTCACAGGAAACTGTTCTTCAGAACCAACTTAAATCATGCAAAATAGGGTATTACAAAAATTTTTTTTCAATCCCTCTGAAAAGGAGCCATAGTATTTTAAATGATCTATTAACTGAGGTCAGCTAACTCACCTCAGAGCTAATTATTAATATTTTACATTTTTATTTCAATGGTAATGTGTATAATCTAGGCTCCTGAAATCTTTGAAATGAAACAAAAAGGTGTTTCTTTTCCAAATAATAGCATATACTAACCACTGATGTCCCTTCTTATCCACTGACTCTTGAAATATGAGTATAGTCTTCCAGAAAGAGAATATCTGAAGATATCCACAATACTAGTGATGTTAGATAATTAATTTCCTTAATTCATTATACAGACAAAACCTTATAAGTACCCTATTCTGAGAACAGGGTTATTTACCTGCAATTTCTTATCCAATAAGAATAGATTATTCTAACTCTGGAAGAAGCTAGTTGGTATTTTTCCATTCATCTCAGGTTGGCAGGTATTTAAACTTGGAAGTAGATTTTACCTCATAAAGCTCCAGACCACTGGGTTCATCTACGTGATCCAATAATGTGGTGGGCTTCACAATGCACTGTTCAATTTTGGTCTTATAAAAAGGTCTCTGGGTGATAGCAATCTGCCAAAGCTGTGACTGAATGGTACTCTTCTGGAACTCTGCACAGAGGTGTCAGCCAACGTAAAATGGCACATTTACCAACTCTCTGAGCCAAGCACTGAAATTTTAGGTCTTAAAGTGACTGCTATTTTGTTATTAGATTCCATAAAAGAATCTTTTTTTTTTTCTCTCTTCAGATAGAACCTATATACTTTAGAAACAAGTGGGAAATTACCCCTCTTTTTCCCATTTAATCACCTTTACAATGCAGACAATACTGGTTTAAAGCCATGAAGCCAATTCTAAATTGTGGTCTTTTAACTTTTTTATTCTATGTTCCAACTCATGAATTCATCTTCTCTGTACCTTAGGAGGTGGAAAGAAACCTCATTAGATTCTCCTGCATCTCCCATATTACCTAAATGCCCATCCAGATGCTGAAAGAGTTCGTCTGAAGCTGATGACATGAACATGGCTGGAAACCTCTTCAATAACATGATTTCATTAAAGAGACAACCAGAAAGCAGTAAGAGGGCAGCACATTAGTTGTGGGGCTGGAAAAAAATTGTCTGGCTGCTGGTGGGATGTCGTACATTCTAACAGGCATTATCAGATTGTTAATGTTTCATAAAGAATAAAGAATTGGTCTGAATGTAAGTGAGAGAAGGAAACCAAAAATTTTCATTTAGTTGAGTCTTTAAATTCTCCTTTTGGGGAATAGTTGGCCAGCACTATTGACTTTTTAAATTAGATAGTTACCTGTTAGGGTCTGTCCTATGCATTTAGGATGTTTAACAGCATCCCTGGCCTCTACCCATTAGATGTCAGTACACGCCCCCTCCCCCCCACCCCCGCCTCATCAATTGTGACAACAAAAAATGTCTCCAGTCTTTGCTCCACTTAATTGGCTCCACTTAAGAAGGACCTCTCTAGGGAGAAAACCCAGTATCGTTTATTTCCATTGCTATATTTTCTGCTTCAAAGTTATTTTCAACAAGTTATAAGATATTAAAAGAACAAAGAGAAATAACTAGAAGTTAAGAGATTATCAGCACCAACTCAACAAAAACAGCAATCTATTTGGATATTCCTCTTTCAGCATTCTTAATGTTTAAAGAAGTCATAATACAATATATGCATATTCAACAAAATAATACTACATGCATGGAAATCCACCTTAGAAGATTCACATACAAGTCATTGGGTAAAGTTGTAAACATCTTTAGTATCTATCATCACTCAGAGAGCAACACTCCCTAAAACTGGAGGAGACGTGTTCTCTCATTAGCTATGAGAAACCATTAACCACACAAAGTCAGTTTCTCTCCTTTTTTTTTTTTTTTCTGAATAGCCATTCATCATTTGAATCATCAGCTTCCCCATGAAATTGTTAGGAATGCAAAATTATTTTACAAAAAATCATTTGTTACAGGGCATTGCATTATAAAAGCATGGATCTATTACTCTATCCCTTTCTGCATAAAAACGTGTCAGATATGCAAGATCATTTATGTCAATAAATAACTTTTAACTAGACCTATTATCTCATGGTCAGGCTGATATTAGCTCTTTCATTTCAACAGTGATTTTTATGGTGAGGCCATTTCTTAGATATGAAAAATCCTCAAATGAAAGAGAGCAAACAACATTTTTCATCCAGCTGAAAACATTTTGAAAAGCAGTTTTGTTCCATGTAATCTGTGGCTCAGAGACCAACTAAAGGAAGCTGCTTTTCTCTGTTTACCTGCATTTTGTCACTGCCTGGGTTCTATTCAGTAAGATTTTGGCTTGCTCCCCTCACTTTGCTGACTTTTTTTAAAGCTTAAAACAAGTGTCACATTCTCCAAGAGAGAACTTCTAGAGCAATGCTTAATGATTTTCACCCAAGATACTTTGTTATGGAAGATAAATGTCACACCTATTGTTGGCCTCTGAAATGAGCTATAAAATGCCATCTCTTCCCTTTTCCCCATTTCTCAAAGTTCCTATGGTTTTGAAATGATCTGAAGTAAATGTTGAAAAGTTGGATCATATGTCGCATTCTCTTTTTGGGTGATCTTTGGATATAGAAAAGGAGAGTTAATTTTTAGACACTGATTACTATGCCTTCTAGTGGGGTTATTATTTCACTGATTCCTCTGAACTTTATTGATAACATACATTAATAACAGGTTTTTTTGTTTTTGTTTTTTTTTTAGTAGCAGATAATATAAACCTAACCCAAACTGGTTTAGGATAAAAGGGAATTTATTGCCTCATATCGAAGAGAAGGCTGTGGGCCAGGGACATGTCTGGAGGGCACAGACTGCTTAAAGTTCTTGGTACAGAAGGCTAAAAAGATTTCTCCAGGAATCAGTCTTTCTAACCAATTTATTCCTTTTATTTCAAGTTGGCTTTAATCTCAGACTCCTTGTGCTCATAGAATAACTGGACATTTTTGGCCTTAATCATCCCATGTCTAAAGCAGGTGGAAATGAAGAAATGACTGTGCGTCAGCAGTTCCAACAAAAGTCTGTCATATTGCTCACATGTTCATCTCTGAATCAATCACTGTAGGTGGGTAGAAGGCAGTGCTGTGGTTGTCCAAGATGGATTTGGAGGTACAGCCCTGAATTCCTGAGTGGGCTCCATTTTATGTGCAGCATAAGGACCGAGTGAGGGAAGGACTGGACCTTTAGTTGAACAGTGAATGGATGCTGTTGGGCATAAGCCATAGATGCCCACTGCATGTGCACTCTACATTTATGCCAAAATATTTGTTGAATAAACAAAGCCAGAAAACCAGAGGTTATGAGGCAAACAGAGGCATCCTTGCCCTTAAATTAGAGAAACAATCAGGTACACAACTAAAAAATCAGGCTAGTAAGACTATCAGGCACCATGTTATAGGCACTGAAGGAATTCTTTACTAAGATGTTTAGGAAAGATGTTTAAAGGAGTAGCCTTTGGAATGAATCCTGAGTAGGGCATGGACCTGCAGAAATGGAGGGAGTAGCATGAAGTGTGCTCTGGAACAGGGAGTAAATCAATTCAGCTTTATCAGGAACAATAAACTATGACCTTGGGCTTAATCTTATTTTTGTAAAATAAAGTTTTATTGGAACACAGCCTCACCCACTCATTTACATCATGTCTATGACTGCTTTTTCAAATTTTCGTAGTTGTGACTGACCTTCTGGTCTGCCAACCCTAAAATATTTACTACCTGGCCCTTTACAGAAAAACTTTGTTAACCACTGAAATATAGGATAAATTATGGAAATAACATTTGATTACTGTGGAAAAGTTGGATTTGCATAATATTGAAGAAGGCTATTTAATGTTTAAAACAATGAAGAACTATTGCAATGTGTTGAGAAGCAGATGGTGTGATTAGAACTGACCTTACTGATATCAATCCAGCAGAAGCATGCAGAATGCACTGGAGGGAGGAAGTGCTTTGCCACAAACTTCACAAACAGGTTTGTGAATGAGGAATAAGAATGATAAATGTGGAAGAGGGATTAGAACTGGAATGTACAATTTATTGTTTACAGAATAATCTGACTCCCTTTACTTATGAATAAATTCTAATTTGTTCTAATTGTGCTAGTCCTTTATTTATTATCTGGACTATTTTTAAATAGAGAAATTACCAGTTATCACCTACTTGGTAATACTGAGGTAGAATTCATCAAAAAAGCAACATAAATGCCTCAAAATTTATAAATTTTGAATAATTCTTTTTATTTAGCAGCTTTCCAACTGTTGAGTTGATTTTCTAGAATCTTCTAAAAAGTAAGCCATAAGGATTTATTTTTAAAGGTAAGCAATAAGGTTTTTTTTTTTTCCTTTCTGTAAAATGGTAGACTCCCAGATCTAACAGGTAAGATTATTTGAAGTGTTTCAGTCCCTTGCAATTGTCTTTACTGATACTCAAATTATCCCATATGTGGCTAATGAGAATTTTTTTCAGTTGGCTCCTGAGTCATTTGCCAGGACCACCATAGTCTAATAACTTCCTTGTTAGGAAAACAGTTTGTCCCTTTCTATCTCAGACCTGGCTTTAGATGTTTCTCCAACAAGCATTGAGTCCTTTCAGTGAGCTGTATGCTCTTTAGAGATTATGGTATGAGTAAGAAAAGTGCTTCCTGCTACCGGTCTGCTGTTTGCTATTAGTCTTGTTTCAGTGCATAGTTCTACAACGTGCATATATTTACAAGGAAAATTTGTCGTAGTTTAATACTAACACACCCAATTTAATATGGTTTTTACTTAACTTCATCAGTCTTTCCACGTGTATTTTCTCTCCTGCCAAAAATCACAGTGGTCAGATGCACCAGAATAATTATTCATTTACTTAATTCCCCAATATACATGTCACAGGCCCAGAATAACACTATCAGCTTCCACCATCAGCTCCATGATCAGAGGATCATTAAAAAGAGTGTGAAGTTTTTTTGTTCGTTTCTTTGTTTTGCTTGCTTCTGCATTTCCTTTTTTCTTGGGGAATGCTATTATGATGTATGGTCAAATGATTGGTCTTAAAGTGGTTTGGGATAGTTCCATTTTGTGTGGTTAAAACAACCACACTTTATACAGTTAAGTTCTTTCATTTCATTTTTCTTCCAAATTTTATAAATTGCTTTTTGTTAATTTATTATTATATTTTTTTAATTTTTCATAAATTTCAAATATTTGCATAGTCAAATATTTCCAAAGTCAAGTTTACAAAAGTTATATTCAGAAGAGTTTAGTTTCTATTCCTGTCTTCTTCAAATTCTTCCCCAGTCTCACTAATTGGTAGCCATTTAAATTTGTTTATTCTTCCCCCGGAGGATGATGGCGGAAGAGTAAGACGCGGAGATCACCTTCCTCCCCACAGATACATCAGAAATTCATCTACACGTGGAACAAACAGAACACCTACTGAACGCTGACAGAAGACCTCAGACCCCTCAAAAGGCAAGAAACTCCCCACATACCTGGGTAGGGCAAAAGAAAAAAAGAATAAACAGAGACAATAGGATAGGGACGGGACCTGCACCAGTGGGAGGGAGCCGTGAAGGTGGGAAGGTTTCTACACAATACAAGCCCCTTCGCCGGCGGAGACTGCAGGTGGCAGAGGGGGAAAGCTTCGGAGTAGCGGAGGAGAGCACAGCAACAGGGGTGCGGAGGGCAAAGCGGAGAGATTCTGGCACAGAGGACCGGTGCCCTCAGGCACACACCAGCCCAAGAGGCTTGTCTGCTCGGCCGCCGGGGCGGGCGGGGCTGGGAGCTGAGGTTCGGGTATCGGCTTTCAGTCGGAGCGCAGGGAGAGGACTGGGGCTGGCGGCAGGAAGAGAGCCTGAAGGGGTTAGTGCACCACGGCTAGCCCGGAGGGAGTCTGGGGAAAGGGTCTGGAGCTGCCGAAGAGGCAAGAGACTTTTTTCCCTTTTGTCTCCTGGTGCGCGAGGAGAGGGCATTAAGAGGGCTGCTTGGGGAAGCGCCGGAGACAGGCGCGAGCCGCGGGTAAGGCGCGGACCTCGGAGACGGGCGTGGGACGCTGGGGCTGCCGCCGCCGCCGCCGCCGCCGCCGCCGCCACCACCGCCGCCGCCGCCACCACCGCCACCGCCGCGGGGCCTGTGTGCGAGCGCGGGTCACTGTCTGCCCCGCAATCCGGGGGGCCTGTGCACCCCGCCACTGCCGGGGTCCCGGGACCCGGGGACGGCTTTCCCGGGAAAGCGCACGGAGCGCCACGGGCTGCTGCAACGTCACGCCGGCCTCTGCCACCGCAGGCCCACCCCACACTGCGCGCCCCTCCCTCCCCTCTGCCTGAGTGAGCCAGAGCCCCCGAATCAGCGGCTCCTTTAAACCCGTCCTGTCTGCGCAAAGAACGGACGCCCTCCGGCGACCTACACGCAGAGGCGGGGCCAGGTCCAAGGCTGAGACCCGGGAGCTGTGAGAGCAGAGAAGAGACAGGGAAATCTCGGTGTGCAGCCTCGGAGGCAGCGGATTAAAGCTCCACGGTCCATTTGATGTGCCCTGCATCTGTGGAGTGCATGAATGGACAGCGAATCATCCCAAATTGAGGAAGTGGACTTCGAGGACAAGATTTAAGACTTTCCCCCCTTTTCCTCTTTTTACAATGGATTATCCCAAATTAAGGAGGTGGACTTAGAGAGCAAGATTTCAGACTTCTCGCCCTTTTCCTCTTTTTACAACGAATTATCCCAAATTGAGGAGGTGGACTTGGAGAGCAAGATTTTTGATTTTTCCCCCTGCTCTCTTTTTGTGAATGTGTATGTGTAATCTTCTGTGTAAGATTCTCTCTGTATAGCTTTGCTTCCACCATATGTCCCAGGGTTCTATTGGTCCGTTTTTATTTTCAATAATTACTTTTTAATTTTAATAACGCTACTATATTTCATACTTTATTCTATTTTACGTTACCTGCTCTTTCTTTTTTTCTTACCTTCCCTTCCTCCCTCCCTCCCTCTGCTCCTCCTTTCCTTCTTTCTTTTTCTTTCCTTCCTCCCTCCCTCCTACCCTTCTTCTTTCCACTTTCTTTTTCTTTCCTTCCTCCCTCCCTCCCTCCTGTCTTTCTTTCTTTCTTTCCTTCCTACCTCCCTCCCTCCCTTCTTCCATTCACTCTTCCTTTTGCTTTCATTCCTCGCTCCCTCCCTCCTTTCTTTCCTTCTTTCTTTCCATCCTTCCTCCCTCCCTCCCTCCTTTCTTTCTTTCTTCCGTCCTTCCTTCCTTTCTTCCCTTCTTCCTTTCTTTCCCTCTCTCTTTCTTTCTTCTACTAATTCTTTCTTTCTACTTTTTCTCCCTGTTATTCTGAGCCGGGTGGATGAAAGGCTCTTCGTGCTGCAGCCAGGAGTCAGTGCTGTGCCTCTGAAGTGGGAGAGCCAACTTCAGGACAGGGGTCCACAAGAGACCTCCCAGCTCCACATAATGTCAAGCAGCGAAAATCTCCCAGAGATCTCCATCTCAACACCAGCACCCAGCTTCAGTCAACGACCAGCAAGCTACAGTGCTGGTCACCCTATGCCAAGCAACTAGCAAGGAAGGAACACAACCCCACCCATTAGCAGAGAGGCTACCTAAAAACATAATAAGGCCACAGGCACCCCAAAACACACCACCAGACGTGGACCTGTCCACCAGAAAGACAAGATCGAGCCTCAACCACCAGAACACAGGCATTAGTCCCCCCCACCAGGAAGCCTACACAACCTACTGAAACAACCATAGCCACTGGGGACAGACACCAAAAACAACGGGAACTACGAATCTGCAGCCTGCAAAAAGGAGACCCCAAACACAGTAACATAAGCAAAATGAGAAGACAGAAAAACACACAGCAGGTGAAGGAGCAAGATAAAAACCTACCAGACCTAACAAATGAAGAGGTACTAGGCAGTCTACCTGAAAAAGAATTCAGAATAATGATAGTAAAGATGATCCAAGATTCTATTTCCAAGATACATAATCTTGGAAATAGAATAGACAAAATGCAAGAAAGAGTTAACAAGGACCTAGAAGAACTAAAGATGAATCAAGCATCCATTAAAAACACAATAAATGAAATGAAAAATACTCTAGATGGGATCAATAGCAGAATAACTGAGGCAGAAGAACGGATAAGTGAGGTGGAAGATAAAATAGTGGAAATAACCGATGCAGAGCAAAATAAAGAAAAAAGCATGAAAAGAACAGAGGAAAGTCTCAGAGACCTCTGGGACAACATTAAACGCACCAACATTCGAATTATAGGGGTTCCAGAAGAAGAAGAGAAAAAGAAAGGGACTGAGAAAATATTTGAAGAGATTATAGTTGAAAACTTCCCTAATATGGGAAAGGAAATAGTTAATCAAGTCCAGGAGGCACAGAGAGTCTCATACAGAATAAATCCAAGGAGAAATACACCAAGACACATTAATCAAACTGTCAAAAATTAAACACAAAGAAATCATATTAAAAGCAAGGCAAAAACAACAAATAACACACAAGGGAATCCCAATCAGGATAACAGCTGATCTCTCAGCAGAAACTCTACAAGCCAGAAGGGAGTGGCAGGACATAATTAAAGTGATGAAGGAGAAAAACCTGCAACCAAGATTACTCTACCCAGCAAGGATCTCATTCAGATTTGATGGAGAAATTAAAACGTTTACAGACAAGCAAAAGCTGAGAGAGTTCAGCACCACCAAACCAGCTTTACAACAAATGCTAAAGGAACTTCTCTAGGCAAGAAACACAACAGAAGGAATATACCTACAATAACGAACCCAAAGCAATTAAGGAAATGGGAATAGGAACATGCATATCACTAATTACCTTAAAAGTAAATGGACTAAATGCTCCCACCAAAAGACACAGAGTGGCTGAATGGATACAAAAACAAGACTCATATATATGCTGTCTACAAGAGACCCACTTCAGAACTAGAGACACATACAGATTGAAAGTAAGGGGATGGAAAAAGATATTCCATGCAAATGGAAATCAAAAGAAAACTGGAGTAGCAATTCTTATATCAGAAAAAAATAGACTTTAAAATAAAGACTATTAGAAGAGACAAAGACGGACACTACATAGCGATAAAGGGATCGATCCAAGAAGAAGATATAACAATTGTAAATATTTATGCACCCAACATAGGAGCACCTCAATACATAAGGCAAATACTAACAGCCATAAAGGGGGAAATCGACAGTAACACAATCATAGTAGGGGACTTTAACACCCCACTTTCACCAATGGACAGATCATCCAAAATGAAAATAAATAAGGAAACACAAGCTTTAAATGATACATTAAACAAGATGGACTTAGTTGATATTTATAGGACATTCCATCCAAAAACAACAGAATACACATTTTTCTCAAGTGCTCATGGAACATTCTCCAGGATAGATCATATCTTGGGTCACAAATCAAACCTTGGTAAATTTAAGAAAATTAAAATTGTATCAAGTATCTTTTCCGACCACAATGCTATGAGACTAGATATCAATTACAGGAAAAGATCTGTAAAAAATACAAACATATGGAGGCTAAACAATACACTACTCAGTAACGAAGTGATCACTGAAGAAATCAAAGAGAAAATTAAAAAATACCTAGAAACAAATGACAATGGAGACACGACGACCCAAAACCTATGGGATGGAGCAAAAGCAATTCTAAGGGGGACGTTTATAGCAATACAATCCCACCTTAAGAAACAGGAAACATTTCGAGTAAACAACCTGACCCTGCACCTAAAGCAATTAGAGAAAGAAGAACAAAAAACCCCCAAAGTTAGCAGAAGGAAAGAAATCATAAAGATCAGATCAGAAATAAATGAAAAAGAAATGAAGGAAACGATAGCAAAGATCAACCAAACTAAAAGCTGGTTCTTTGAGAAGATAAACAAAATTGACAAACCATTAGCCAGACTCATCAAGAAAAGAAGGGAGAAGACTCAAATCAATAGAATTAGAAATGAAAAAGGAGAAGTAACAACTGACACTGCAGAAATACAAAAGATCATGAGAGATTACTACAAGCAACTCTATGCCAATAAAATGGACAACCTGGAAGAAATGGACCAATTCTTAGAAATGCACAACCTGCCAAGACTGAATCAGGAAGAAATAGAAAATATGAACAGACCAATCAAATGCACTGAAATTGAAACTGTGATTAAAAATCTTCCAACAAACAAAAGCCCAGGACCAGATGGCCTCACAGGCGAATTCTATCAAACATTTAGAGAAGAGCTAACACCCATCCTTCTCAAACTCTTCCAAAATATAGCAGAGGGAGGAACACTCCCAAACTCATTGTACGAGGCCACCATCACCCTGATACCAAAACCAGACAAGGATGTCACAAAGAAAGAAAACTACAGGCCAATATCACTGATGAACATAGATACAAAAATCCTTAACAAAATACGAGCAATCAGAATCCAACAGCACATTAAAAGGATCATACACCATGATCAAGTGGGGTTTATTCCAGGAATGCAAGGATTCTTCAATATATGCAAATCGATCAACGTGATACACCATATTAACAAATTGAAGGAGAAAACCATATGATCATCTCAATAGATACAGAGAAAGCTTTCGACAAAATTCAACACCCATTTATGATAAAAACCCTGCAGAAAGTAGGCATAGAAGGATCTTTCCTCAACATAATAAAGGCCATATATGACAAACCCACAGCCAACATTGTCCTCAATGGTGAAAAACGGAAACCATTTCCACTAAGATCAGGAACAAGACAAGGCTGCCCACTCTCACCACTCTTATTCAACATAGTTTTGGAAGTTTTAGCCACAGCAATCAGAGAAGAAAAGGAAATAAAAGGAATCCAAATTGGAAAAGAAGAAGTAAAGCTGTCACTGTTTACAGATGACATGATACTATACATAGAGAATCCTAAAGATGCTACCGAAAAACTACTAGAGCTAATCAATGAATTTGGTAAAGTAGCAGGATACAAAATTAATGCACAGAAATCTCTGGCATTCCTGTACACTAATGATGAAAAATCTGAAAATGAAATCAAGAAAACACTCCCATTTTACCATTGCAACAAAAAGAATAAAATATCTAGGAATAAACCTACCTAAGGAGACAAAAGACCTTTATGCAGAAAATTATAAGACACTGATGAAAGAAATTAAAGATGATAGAAATAGATGGAGAGATATACCATGCTCCTAGATTGGAAGAATCAATATTGTGAAAATGACTCTACTACCCAAAGCAATCTACAGATTCAATGCAATCCCTATCAAACTACCACTGGCATTTTTCACAGAACTAGAACAAAAAATTTCAAAATTTGTTTGGAAAAACAAAAGACCCCGAATAGCCAAAGCAATCTTGAGAACGAAAAACGGAGCTGGAGGAATCAGGCTCCCTGACTTCAGACTATACTACAAAGCTACAGTAATTAAGACAGTGAGGTACTGGCATAAAAACAGAAAGATAGATCAGTGGATCAGGATAGAAAGCCCAGAGATAAACCCACGCACATATGGCCAACTTATCTTTGATAAAGGAGGCATGAACGTACAGTGGAGAAAGGACAGCCTCTTCAATAAGTGGTGCTGGGAAAACTGGACAGGGACATGTAAAAGTTTGAGATTAGATCATTCCCTAACACCATACACAAAAATAAGCTCAAAATGGATTAAAGACTTAAATGTAAGGCCAGACACTATCAAACTCTTAGAGGAAAACATAGGTAGAACACTCTATGACATAAATCACAGCAAGATCCTTTTGGACCCACCTCCTAGAGAAATGGAAATAAAAACAAAGATAAACAAATGGGACCTAATGAAACTTCAAAGCTTTTGCACAGCAAAGGAAACC
Organism: Mesoplodon bidens; assembly: GCF_964165515.1. Classification (NCBI taxonomy): domain Eukaryota; kingdom Metazoa; phylum Chordata; class Mammalia; order Artiodactyla; family Ziphiidae; genus Mesoplodon; species Mesoplodon bidens. The sequence goes on along the minus strand of NC_138178.1, from coordinate 162,283,346 downwards.
ATAAACAAGACCAAAAGACAACCCTCAGAATGGGAGAAAATATTTGCAAATGAAGCAACTGACAAAGGATTAATCTCCAAAATTTATAAGCAGCTCATGCAGCTGAATAGCAAAAAAACAAACAACCCAATCCAAAAATGGGCAGAAGACTTAAATAGGCATTTCTCCAAAGAAGATATACAGACTGCCAACAAACACATGAAAGAATGCTCAACATCATTAATCATTAGAGAAGTGCAAATCAAAACTACAATGAGATATCATCTCACACCTGTCAGAATGGCCATCATCAAGAAATCTAGAAACAATAAATGCTGGAGAGGGTGTGGAGAAAAGGGAATACTCTTGCACTGCTGGTGGGAATGTGAATTGGTACAGCCACTATGGAGAACAGTATGGAGGTTCCTTAAAAAACTACAAATAGGACTACCATATGACCCAGAAATCCCACTACTAGGCATATACCCTGAGAAAACCATAATTCAAAAAGAGACATGTACCAAAATGTTCATTGCAGCTCTCTATTCACAATAGCCCGGAGCTGGAAACAACCTAAGTGTCCATCATTGGATGAATGGATAAAGAAGATGTGGCACATATATACAACGGAATATTACTCAGCCATAAAAGGAAATGAAACTGAGCTATTTGTAATGAAGTGGATAGACCTAGAGTCTGTCATACAGAGTGAAGTAAGTCAGAAAGAGAAAGACAAATACCGTATGCTAACACATATATACGGAATTAAAAAAAAAAATGTCATGAAGAACCTAAGGGTAAAACGGGAATAAAGACACAGACCTACTTGAGAATGGACTTGAGGATATGGGGAGGGGGAAGGGTAAGCTGTGACAAAGCGAAGGGGATGCATGGACATATATACACTACCAAACGTAGGGTAGATAGGTAGTGGGAAGCAGCCGCAGAGCACAGGGAGATCAGCTCGGTGCTTTGTGACCGCCTGGAGGGGTGGGATGGGGAGGGTGGGAGGGAGGGAGTTGCATGAGGGAAGGGATGTGGGAACAGATGTATATGTATGACTGATTCACTTTGTTATAAAGCGGAAACTAATAAAAATTAAAAATAAATTGTTTATTCTTTCATTTTTATGTAAGCAAATATGTTCACTCTAGATATTCTGAACTCTCTTTTGGGGTAAATTGTATCTCACTATATGTTCTTTTTTTCATTTTGCATTTTTCCCACTTGTTGGTATATCCTGGTGATCACATCATAGCAATATATTTCCATTTTTTACAGCTGCATAGTGCTCCATTACAGGGATGGACCAGTATATTCAACTAGTCATTTACTGGCAGACATTTAGGTTGTTTCCAGTATTTTACCTTTACAGAAAATGCATTGGATTCCTTGTTTATATATATTTTCATATTTTACCAGTGTATCTCTGTAATATATTCCCAGAAGTGGGAATACTAGGTCAAAGGGTAACTGTCTATAATTTTGCTAGATACTATCAAATTCCCCTCTATAAGGTTGTGCCATTTACCTTTCTCAACAACAATGTGTAAGAGTGATGTATTCACACAGCCTCATCAAGAAAGTGTTATGTAAAAGTTTTGGATTTTTGTCAATCAGAAAGATGAGAACTATTCTCAGTACAGTTTTAACTTATTTCTCTAATTTTGATTGAAGTTGAGGATCTTTTCCTATGTTCACGAACTGTTTTTTGTTTTTCTTTTTCTGTTTGTTTTTTCTTTTTTTAAGGAACTGTGTGTTCCTATTGTTAGCCCGCTTCTATACAATACTTTCACAATGTGGTGCCTGCCCTTTCACATGTAATTTATGGCCTGATGCACACTAAATTTACACCCAAACTACTTGCAGTTGCCTAAATGAGAGGTTCTGCACTTTCCTCTCTGCTTATACCTCTCACTTTTGCACATACCCTTCCCTTTGCTCTACCTGCTCTACCTTCTAGGTACCCCCTAGGGAATGCCCTCTCACTGTTGCAAATTAGCTCCCTTAAAGTGGTCTGAAGATCTTCATGCTGAGCTCTTTAATAGTGCCTGCCTTTAAAGAGTTGGACTGAAGCAGAGCACTTTCATGTTTTTAATTTTTATATGCCTTCTAAATTGTTGTAAACTTAAAATAAGTATGTATTACATTTATAACTTAAAATAAGCAAATCTAAGAGGAAAAATTCTTGAATCTCCTTTTGAAGACTTCCTTATCACCCAGTTAGAGGTTTAGATAACCCATCCTTTGATTCCATATTACTATCTATTCATATATCCACCTGTCTTAGTGTGCTTGAGCTGCCATAGCAAGATGTCACAGATATCCACAGATAGATATCAGATACCAAGAGAGCCACACACTGAGTGGCTTAAACAATAGGCATTCATTCTCTCACAGTTATGGAGGGCAGAAATCGAAGGTCAAGGTGCCAGCAGGATTGGTTTCTGGTGAGGGCTTTCTTCCTGGCTTGCAGCTAATGACCTTCTCACTGTGTCCTCACATGGCCTTTGTGTGCTGAGAGAGAGAGAGAGCGAGCTAGCTCTCTGGTATCTCTTCCTCTTCTTATAAGGATACCAGTCTTAACTGATTAGGGCCCTACCATTATGATCTTATTCAACCTTAATTGCCTTCTTAAAGGCCCTATCTCCAAATATAGTCACATTTGGGAGATGGGGATTCAACATATGAATTCTAGGGGCACACAATTCAGTCCATAACACCATCTAGTATCTGTCTGTCTATCCACTGACACATCCACCTATCTAGTTATCTATTTATGTTTGATGCACTGGTTTCACTGTATAAAACTACCTGACTGGTTATCTCTTTTTTCTAAGTTTTGTCTTCAGTCAGAGTAGGTGTTACATCTTGATGACTTTGAATCCCCGGGGTCTAGCATATAATAGGTGTTCCAAAAGTATTTGCTGAATAATGATGGTCTTTGGGCATGTGATTGTGTAAATATCACATATATTTCTCTATTCTTTTCCTGAAGATTTAAATAAAAAGGAAGGACAATTCTTTTCTTTCACTGATACCCTATAGATACCATAAAATATTTTTATGAAAAAGCAGGCAATACAAACATAAAAATTAACGGTATTTTTTTAAGTAGAAGGCAGTGTTAATTTTTTACATAATTTTTTTAAGAGTGTATGAATATATGATGATTTTCAGTAACCATTCCCTATCGGTTAACTTGCAAGTTTAAAGACATTTTGTAAATTCTCTATTACCATATTATAGTTTACAAAATAATCAGTTTTATGGCTTTATATGCTGATAGAAAAATGTGCAGAGAGCTGAAGTGTTTATAATTTATGAGCAACTGCAATTTTCTTAAATTTATTGGACTGTTTACCTGGGCTTTTAAGGCTGACTTGGGATGTGAATGATACATGCAGCAGGCTGGTATTTTGTGCTCTGATTTACTAGATGCAATGGGAAGCTGCTTTCTGATCCTGCCTAGTTCATCAGGAGCCAGGAGGGCAGCAATAATTCACTGAACACAATGTGGCCGTTTATACCCCCCACATGTGGGACATCTGGCCTAGAACCGGAAGGACAGCCAGTTGGACTTTCGCCAAGAGAACCATCTGTAACAGGAAATAATGAGGTCAGAATAAGGGGAGATTCCTGGGACAGCCTCAATTTCTCAACTGGTAGGATAACTCTAGGATTATGCCAGGCTTTCTACAGTGTAGAGTGGATGGTGGATATGTATTCTTGGTTCTGGAATTGTTTGTGAAATATTATATCTGTAAGACCAATGTTTTGGAAGCAAGTGACTTTGGTCACTGAGCCCTTCAACAGAGCTTACTATTAAAAGAAAAAATATTCTAAATAAGCATCTTCTCACCTGTGACACTCAGGGAACAACTAATGTCCCCACTTATTCTTCTGTCCGAATGGTCCTATTGAAAGGAAAATTACATGGGATTTGAAGGCAGCCATTCCTGGGCTCACAAACCATACCTGCTACCACCAGCTATGGGTTCTTGGGCAATAACTTAATCTTCTTGAAGTAACAAGGATACAAACATTTATCTTCGATAATATCAAATGGATTAAATTAGATTACATATCTGAAGAGTATAACACAGTGCCTTGTTAATCAATAAAGTTACTTTCATCTTTCTTTTATTCATTCTTTACATTTTATCTATTTAGAATGCTTTTTCTTCTAGCACAAGATGGGATAATTTTCTAATGTAGCTAATTTTTTTCTCATATGTCATTTCAAGGCTTTGTATATTACAGATTTATTAACATGACACCATAGTTATTACCTGGCGTCTATCATTGGTTATCTTCCTTGAGTTTTTCTCTGGTTGCATTTAATGTCTCTGTGCATCTCTCTCATTGTCTTCATCTGCTCAGCAACCCTGAGAACCTGGCCAAAGTTAACTAAATAAATGTAGTTGCAGAATAGGGTCAAGAGTTCTGCAATTTGCCAGCTATGTGAACTTGAACTAGACTTGCTTCATATCTGTCTTAACTATTTTGTTATTATCCTTAACTTGGACTCCCATCATGTTGGGCCAGAGTTTTCACAACAATCTTTTGGTTGGTTGGCCAGATTCTGGTCAGCCTGTCTTCAAGCCCACTTTTCCTGTAACTCAAGCTAATCCACCAATGCATCCATGCACTCAACTGCCCGAGAAGGTGATGAGGCATTGCAAAGCCTCTTTCTGTTCAACAGCTGTTCCCACATTGATTGTATTCCTGCTTGCCTCCAACTCTTGGACTACCTAGCTTTGATCATTCTTTTCCTCCACTTGGATGCCATTCTAAATCACTTCACCTGGAAAACTCATCCGGGAATCAATCCAAGTGCTACCTGTCCTGTGAAGCCTGCCCAGATGCATTTCAGGTACGGTTATTTATATCTATGGCACACGCTAAGGCTTACCAAACTATCACTTGTCCATTTAAATGTAGTCTTCAAGAAGAGGAGACAAATGTCACAAAGCCCTCCACATCAGATTTTAATCTTTCTATTTCTTGTACCAACCCCAGACCCCAGAAATATTTGCTTATCAATAAATATTCCCTGAATAAATATTGGGAGATGTCTATATTTCTTGTATTAGGAATGGAGACGTTTTGTCAAATCCATGTTTCTGTGTTTGGAGTCATTGATTCATGAAACATTTATCAAGTGTCTGTTGCAGGCAAGGATGTTGTTTGTTGCTTCAGTTTCAGTTTTTGGAGGCAAATGGTTTATTGGTGGAAGTGGGACAGATACACAAATAAGTGAGCTATTTAGAAAGCATGAGAAAATGATGCTAAAATCTGGAGGGAAAAGTTATTTTTTCTTCCTGGGTGAATTGAGGACAGTCTTTCATAGGAAATAACATATACATTTAGCCTTGAAGAAAAGGCAAGATTTGGGGAGGAAAGTCATTCTAGGTAGAAGGAACAGAGGTCAAAATGCTCAGATGTGTTTGAGGATTGATAAGCAGTCTGCATTGCATATAACTTAAGGGAAGTGGTTGGGGTGAGCAGGGAGATAATGGATGGAAAAGGTAAGGGTCACATTAAGACATATGAATACTACAACCAGGGCCTAAAGAGTCAGAGCTTCACTCAGTGGGTGATGAAAACTTGGTGCAGGTGATCTTCTCAGTGTATGATAAATGTTTCAGTAAATTCTGGATGCTCACATTTTTAACAGGAACCTTTGTCACACTCTGAACCAGGATGCAAAAGAAGTAGGAAAAGCAAATTTTGGTCAAGCTCCCAAAATAACCTTTTGACCACACAAATAGCATTTGACACATAAAAGACTATGTGTCAGGCACTGTCCTAAGTTTTACATGTGTCAACTCATTTATTCCTTAGAAATAAGTATTTTATTGTCCCCTGTTTTACAGATGGAGACACTGAGACAACAGAGAAGTTAAGTAAGTACCTCATCCAAACTTCCACAGCAGGTGAGTGATGGAGCTGCTAGATGACACAAATTTGCCCTTTGCCACCTAAGATGATAAGTAGTGAGCAGCGAGGGCATACCTCTTTAAACACTGCTGCTTTAAAATAAGATCAGATGGAATAAAACATGCATCATTTTTCCCTTTCTTTTTTTATGTCTCTTGCTTGAAAACAACTTTTTTTTTACCTCCTCCTCTAAATAGCACACATCAGAAGCATATTGGAAGCCATAGAGACAAGTTAAATTCTGCATGAGCAATTGCTCTACCAAGGGAAAAGTGCCTGCCTGCAATTCTTACAATCCTCTAGCAAGCCATCCTGCACAGGCAAATGACTCCATAGTGTCAAGGAGCCAAAGTACTCCTTCCATGCCACTCTCTTTCTAGAATACGGAAGATAATTCAATATGTCTTATCAGGTTATTTCAGAAGACACCTGCTGTTACCTAGTTCATTACATGGTAGCTGACACCAGATTTTAAACACAATAAAACAAAATAATATATACCATTATTTTTAGTGAAAAGCAAACCCTTTCTTGCTTTATTCTTTGATATTAGACTGCAGGTATGTCTACCACTGCTCGTCTGATTTCAAGACCGTACCTGCTTGTGTATGCTTGGCTTGGACCCAAAGAAAATCCAGTGCTATAATTTAAAGAAACTTGGAACAAAGAATAGGAAGTTTTGTAACAAAGGCAGTATTTACTTTTTATGTTTGTGTTCTTAAGGAAACCATATCATCTCTAAATTTTCTATTTTCAGTAGTACTTATTGATGGTGATGCATCTTAGTTCAATGAATGAAGTACACTCTAAGCAGAGTGTTATTACCATGCTATTCTGCATTGCAGCTTTTCTTTCTTTGTTCACTGTTCACCATTTATTTCTTTAGGGTCTAATACATGCCATTTTCTGCACTATCATGAGATACTGGGTATTGTGAGATATAGACACATTAATGAGATTGTTTCTGCCTTGAAGGAATTTAAATCACCTACACGAAAAAGTCATATGCACGTGCTTTAACATGTAGGAAACTCTGATGGTGTCTCAGAAGAATAACAATGTTTTTGGTGGCTATAGGAGTGGTGGGTTAATAAGGGGAGATTGTCTATGCCTCCAGGTAAGCTAACCATTTAGCCAGGTCAGGACGTGGGAAGGTCTTGAGAACTTTCTCTGAGCACTTGACAGATATGCAATCCATGTTTATAAAGCCTTCATTTCACATCATCTCTTTTGATATTGTATTGGCCTCTGTCTCCCTTTCTAACACAGCCCAACAAGTTGAGACAAGTGTATTGTGCTGAATAAGGACAAGGCTTAAATCAGATGCAAACGTCTTAATGCTTCCTTTCCACTTACTTACACTTGCCATTTATAGGCAAATGTAAATCTTTTCTCTGATCTCTTTGCAACACTTTATCTCACAAACTTTGCCCTAACCAGGCCTTAGTTAATGGAAAGGTGTGTTTGTTAAATCTAGATCCTTACTCAACTGTTTGTCCACTCAGTAACTCAAAAACCAAATGTCTTGGACCATAATTCTTCAGGAAATAGCTCTCCATAAAAATGTATATCAGAATCTGGGTGATAATGTAATCATAAACTATGGGTGTTAGTCAAAGTACTTAAAAGTACATTTCCTGGCTGGATTCCCACATCCATGAAAGATGATCATTTTTAAAAATCTCCAGTTTAGCAATCTGATGCCTTTGGCAGAAATGTGCACTGGGGTGGATTACTAACAGGATTGTTGAGCATGTACAAAACCCAATCAGGGCATTTCACTAATATACGCATCAGCATTGATTTTTCTGTTTTTCTTAAATGCTTATTTCTGATGAAATCTGTCCAGCCTGCTAAGAGGATGGAAGCTGAACTCTGCATTATTCGTGGGAGCTTAGGGTGAAATAAATGCTTGTCTACTACTGTACGGCTCAATGCCCCTGTGTCATATCTATGCATGCCATAAAAGCAGTGATAAACATGATATATTTTTATGACTCTGAATGCTCTGTGTGTCAATAAAATATTTTTAAACTAGATGAATGCTGCAGTGAACATGCCTTCTTACTGAAGTACAGAGTCCCCGTGTCCCGGGCCTGATTCAGCCCAGATGGCAGAATCATTAATCATCTGTGATGAAATTAGGTGCCTAGTGCTTGTGGCATATGCAGTGTTTTAGTCCTAATGGCCTAAGAGTTTTCCTCCCTGATACACATTGAGAAATGCTTCCCTTGCTTCTCGTTGGGGAAATGGATCACAGCTATAATCGACCAGATGAGCTAATGAACTTTCCTTATTTGAAATGCCCTGGGATTTCACAAGAGGAAAAGATCCACACATGCGAGAGAAACTGCAGTAAAATTGTCAAAGGTACTTTAATAGGCTGCTTTTAAAATATAATTTAAATGTGGAGGAATCCCTTTACAGAATACTTATATTGACTGAAGACAAGATGTCTTTCAAACTTTGGAGGCATGGCATTATTTATTCCGTAGCAAACAGCCAATAAAAGATGCTGTCAATAGTACTGCTTATAGCTATACAATGCTTTATATTTGCTAAAGCATGTCGTGTTTAGTCCTTGCAATAACATCTAAAAGAATGAGTTATGTCTTATTCCATTTTATAATACATAGAGCTTAAGAAACTCCATAGTAAATAAATAATAGCACTGAGATGAGAGCATGCTAGAACAGGTTAGACCAGAATCCTTCTTTCTGTTACCCCACAATATTTTAGTAGGAGTAACAAGGAGGCTTTCTATAATGGAAGTATTTTGCCTGTAGGACAATTAATAAGAAAGTAAACTTTAAACAGTACTCTAATCAGAGATACTACCGTGCCCTTCCCTCTTCACATATAACAAACAACAAACATCCAGTCATATTTTTTAAATACCTGTTGAGGAAGACATTTTATCTCTATACTTGAAAGTTTCCAAAACAGGATGAATAAGAGCACTTTCTCTGCATTGGTTATAGAACATGTATGTTTCTTATTTCCCTTCATCAACTCTCTGCAACTGGGTATTGTTGTTGGGGATTTGATTCATTTAATTTTGTTTTGTTATCAATAGAGAGCGTTAAGTGACTCTAAAAGGAATTAATATTTATTTATTACTATTTATCATCCCTGGTATACAGTTCAAGGCCCTGGTCTTGGCACTTAACATCTATTAACAGCTCAGAGTCTCCAAACAACTTCCTAAATTGATCTGCTTTCCAAAAACATCCTCTGATTCACATTTCAGAGGGAAGGGAAATCCTCCAGTTCCTTGGCTTAGTGCTCATCAGCATAAGGCACATATAGACACAGCAAATCTCCTCAGATTTGCTGGTATTTACATAGTAATTTGACATGCATTAGAATTTTTAGGGTGGACACTCTAAAATGTTAGCTCAATGAGCACATGAACTGGAATCAAATGCATAATGTTAACATTGCTTTCCTGCTCAATTACATAGCAGTTTGGTTAAAAGTTAAGTTGACACAAATCTGCCAATCCTCATTTTTTATGATAGCCAAATGTCAAGTACATTGCAAGAGAGCATTGGTATATGACAAATCAGTAAGAAATCAATGCTAATAAGGCTTTTACGGAGGTCCAGATTATACACTTAGATAAGAATAAATGAAATTTTGTAAGAAATTGAGGTCAGGGCAGATTTTAGATTCAGGCTTCTCTGGTTCCTCTTAGATGATATGCTGCTTTTATTCTACTGTGTGATAATATCCTTTTTGAAAGTAAGGCAGCCAAGTCACAATAGCATCCAGCGCACAAATGTTCCTAAGCTTCTCTACATTGCAATATATTTAATGCTATTTATAGATGTACTACAATGCACATTTGTTTTACTTCTATACTGACAATGGCTTCCAAGTATAGAAGAATGAAATGACTTGACTCAGCCCTGAAACTGACAAAGTGTGTCTGATCAGCAATAAAATCATGGGTTATTAACTACAGAATTTAGAATTTTTTCATTTTTGTTTCCTGATCTTTCACAGTGGCTGGAGTTTTGATACCTCTCACCTGAGTAGGTGTGCCAGGAATGCTCAAAATGTCTTCAAAACAACAGAAACACCATTTCAATTGGAGAGAAGTCTTAGGGCATGGCATAGTCTAGGAAGTCCCTAACTACCGACTTGATCAAATCGTTTGATTAATCTGAGACTATCTTTATTTTCTCAGATAAGAGAAACAAAACATTTAGCACAATGTTTGACACCTGTCAGAATTTTTGGTACATGCTAAACAGTCAAGATATGATAGCAATTATCCTAAATTTGTTTTTCTTTATCATGACCTCCATGGAATACTGGCAGAGACTTGGACATTTTTGTCAGAGGTCAGGATTCACATACCAGTAATTCTGCAATTACTTGTGTGACTCTAGAAAAATCTCTTGCCATCCCAGAATCTCTGTACTTTAATCTAAAATTTGAGGATAACAGAATTATCTAGGAGCAATATTAAAAAATAAGTATAAATACAGTATAGATCACATTAAAAATCAATAAAAATGGAAGTTATGTTTATTATATAACATTGTATACTTATAAATCTATATTTTGTAAATATAAATAATATAACCTATTTTATGTATGATATGTGCTATAATATATAAATAAAATATATGTATCATAAATATTATATTATTATCATTATTCACATTTATGAATGGACACATTTAATCATGTATTTTTGCCAACAAACTATTACTAGTCTTATTTTAAACTGCAGGGCAATTAGCGAGGCATTTATAGTAGCAGATCTTTACCAAAAATGGAGTAAAGAATAGGGATTTTAAAAACCAGTGATTAATGAGGGTTAACCTCCAATTGAAAGAGAAAGAAAGAAAAGGACTTTCTGAAGAGTTTACCCCTGGATCAGCCATCCTTAGCTACATTCTATTCTAAATTCTACCTCCCTTGGGGATTGAAAAAAAATTGATGGTCATCTATTCAGTTATTAACACGGGAACAGGACAGTAACATTCCTCTCTCTTTTTTTTTTATTAGTTTCTGTTTTATAACAAAGTGAATCAGTCATACATATACATCTGTTCCCACATTCCTTCCCTCTTGTGTCTCCCTCCCTCCCACCCTCCCTATCCCATCCCTCTATGTGGTCACAAAGCACCAAGCTGATCTCCCTGTGCTATGCAGCTGCTTCCCACTAGCTATCTATTTTACATTTGGTAGTGTTTATATGTCCATGCCACTCTCTCACTTTGTCCCAGCTTACCCTTCCCCCTCCCCATATCCTCAAGTCCATTCTCTAGTAGGTCTGTGTCTTTATTCCTGTCTTGCCCCTAGGTTCTTCATTACCTTTTTTTTTTTTTTTTTTTTAGATTACATATATATGTGTTAACATACGGTATTTGTTTTTCTCTTTCGGACTTACTTCACTCTGTATGACAGACTCTAGGTCGATCCATCTCACTACAAATAACTCGATTTCATTTCTTTTTATGGCTGAGTAATATTCCATTGTATACATGTGCCACATCTTCTTTATCCATTCATCTGTCGATGGACATTTAGGTTGCTCCATGTCCTGGTTATTGTAAATAGAGCTGTAATGAACATTTTGGTACATGCCTCTTTTTGAATCATGGTTTTCTCAGGGTATATGCCCAGTAGTGGGATTGCTGGGTCGTATGGTAGTTCCAGTTTTAGTTTTTTAAAGAACCTCCGTACTGTTCTCCATAGTTAGCCTAGCTGATTTTAAACTAAACTAACACAAAGTCTTTTTAAATTAGGCATATTTAACTGCAAAAACATTTTAACTAGCTGTTTTTCACTTCTCCCCAATGCTTTCATAATAATAGTAGAGAACATACGTTGGAACATTTCTTCTATGGCAAAGACTTTATAAATTATGTATATTATAGATGAGGAAACTGAGGCTCAGAAATATTGAACAATATGCTGATAATTACTCATCTGGTGAAGATCAGAAGTTAGATTTGAACTCAGGCAATCTCAGTTCAGAGTCTAAGTTAATCCTTTTTATAATGTATGATATTACCTTGCTCATCAGTCTCATATCCCCAAAACATGGAAACAAGGTTAAGTAGATTACATAAAATATAGAGCAAATGCTTGGGAGACCTAGGATTTAAATTCAAAGATCCTTATTTTTTATATTAAGGATTCTTGATTTGGGGATGAAGACAGAATTAATGAGGGATATGATTTTACATAACTGAATTTTTCCACTAGCTATGTAAGTACAAACTGTAACAATTTCTCACCACCAATATCACTCGCTGTTGTTTGCCTTGCAAACATATGGAATTGGCAATTAGCAGTTTACAGTCCTGATGTTTCACTTTTGCTGTCATCTGAGCTTTTTTCTCAGCTTAGTACTGTAAAAACCTGCCAAACCTATAACAAGCTTTGAGAGATGGAGCATAGCACTTGGAGAAACAGATGACAGGATGATCAGATCTAGTCTGCATGTGTGTGTTAGCCAGCCTCCATTCTGTTGCAGTAACTTCCCTGGTTCCACAAATTTAAGTTTGTTTATGTAACTTGGCAAAGCACCCTGGCCGCAATAACGTGCTATGTTGTATTCACAAGGAGATGTTGAAGGCTGCATGGATAATTTAGGCACTGGGTAGTAAAGAATTTGGTCTTGCCCAAAGAGAGATCCTGCTATTGCCCTCAGTTTCTAGGAGGTAACATACATCATACCTAATAGAAGTGTATTTGTTAAAGGGGGAGGCTGATGCCAGATCTTAGGGTGCAGCCAGCAGTACCTGATAGTCTTAGGGTGGGGGTTGAAAGTAACAGAAAAAGCAATCATGTGATTTATGTCATTTAGTAACAGTTGACCTCGAAACTGAGTCCGAGTGTGAAGGCAATTAATCAGTCAATCATGAATACATAATGAAGCCCCAGTAAAAATTATGGACACTAAGTCTTGAGTGAAATTCCCTGGTAGTCAATAAATACTCTATGAAAATTGTTGCATGTCAATGCTGGGAGGATAATGCGTCCTGAACATTTATATCTGGACCCCTCCCAGACTCTGCCCAATGTGTGTCTTCCTTCGGCTGAATTTAATCTGTATCTTTTCCCTGTAATAAGCCATAACTGTGAATATAATAGCTTTTAGTGTGTTCTGTGAGTCCTCGTAGTGAATTATCAAAAGTAAAAGTCATTTTGGGAACCCTCTAAATTTGCAGTTGGTGTCAGAAGTGAGAGCAGTCTTGGTAACCATGACCTCAAACTTTGCAGTTTAGCTAATTGCAGGTAGGTAGATACACAGCTTTGCAGAAAAGGAGGAGGGAAAGACACAGAGACAGAGAGACAGAGAGAATCAATATCTGGCCTTGAAATTTTTAAAATTATATCCAATTTTTGCATCTGCTCCATGCAACTTAGCACACTGCAGACAACTTATTTTAACTCTGTGATTTTCCATCTAATAATATGGGGGTTGATACAACACACCTAGCAGAATTGCTGTGAGGATCAAAAGAGCCTATCTACAGGAGGTTCCCAGCATGATGTCTGACACCTGGTAGGTGCTTCATAAACATTAGTTTATTGTTCAAAATTCAGGACAGGCTCTTGGAAGCAACTTCAGGTAAACTTCTACTCTTGGCTGAGCATAGTCATTTCAGACACAGTCTCTGAAGATCTATAAGAGAATTCGGGGCAGTGAAAAGATGTTTGAGTTACAGGTAGTAAACAGTTAAATGTGAAACAACTTCCCCTTCTTGCACACTCCCAGAGAAATCATTCAGTAGAACTGCTATTGAAAGGGGGAGACTAAGGTTCCACTGACTGGAGTGACCTCGTTGAAGAATCACAAACTACGGAATGGAGGCAGCATTCAGTTCATTATTTATTTTTTCAAAATGTATTTATTAGAATTTTTGATGAGCCAGGCTGACGAATTACCAGGTAACAGACAAAATTCCTCTTCTCATAAAATAAACAAGTATATGACATAAATGTCATGTAATAATAATTTCTATGAAGTAAAATAAAGCAGGGGAAGAGGATGAAGTGTGAGGAAGGCAGTGTTGTTTGATCATAGGTGGTCAGGGAATGCCTTTCAGGAAAGATGACATTTAATCAGAAACCTGAGTGTAGTGAGGGAGGCAGCGTGTCACTATCTGGGGAAGAGTGTTTGAGGCAGGGACATTCTAAGGTCGGACATTCCTGGGCATTTTGGAAGAGCAGCAATTGACCAGCACAGATGTAGTATTTCATTTTACTAAAACTCCTTGGTCAATTTATATATTTTCATTTAATCTTATTTCAATGTAATATTTTTAAATTGGACAAAATATTTCTACAGACCTCTGGAGGAAAATATAACTAAGAAATAAAATTAAAAGGACAATATAGTGAGGATTCCCCAATGAGTTATTAAAAACTGTTATAAAATGACAGTGAGTAGAATATATAGTGAAGATCTGAGAATCAACAGCCAGACTGGTGTAACAGCAGCAACCTGGAAATACTCCCTGAGATATATTAACTAACATCTAATACCATTATAGAAACATCAGAAACCATTAGTAAAGAGATAGATTATTCATGAAATTATATTGGGAAATTTTGCTGATTAGAAAATAAGTAAGTTAGGGTCTCCTCATACTCTATGCACCAAAGAATTTTTTACATGAGTTAATCTTAAATACAAGACTTCAATCTATCAAAATGAGAAGAAATCATGGGTTAGTACCAGGACAATCTTGGGATAGAAAATGGCTTGCAATATATTTAGTTAAAATATAAATTAGGGCTTCCCTGGTGGCGCAGTGGTTGAGAGTCCACCTGCCGATGCAGGGGACACGGGTTCGTGCCCCAGTCCGGGAAGATCCCACATGCCGTGGAGCGTCTGGGCCCCTGAGCCATGGCCGCTGAGCCTGCACATCCAGAGCCTGTGCTCCGCAACAGGAGAGGCCACGGCAGTGAGAGGCCCGCGTACCGGAAGAAAAAAAAAATATATATATATATATATGTATATTAAAAAAATACAACAAATCCTTCTCCAAAATTACCTGTAATGAATGTTTTTTAATCAAATCAGAGAAAAATAGTTGAAGAGAAATGCCTACCCTGGACATTTTTCTGGTATCTCAGCATTTCCCTGTATTTTTCAATTTCATTTGTGATCTAACCATAAGCCTATTGATGTCATTTGAAATTTGCTTTTTGACCTAAAAATTAAAAGTTTCAGTCATCATAATTCTTAAATTTAACATTATGTGCAATCAATCATGTCCAAATAATGTTTTAAAATTATGCTTCCCTGTACAAGAAACAGAAGAATTTAAAGAGGCCTCAGAAAAGAATCATCTTGCTTGGACACCTGTACAAATTCTTTATGAATTGTACACCCTGTCCATCATAATATTTCTGGAGACCATAATAGAATCCCCATCCATGGAAGGAGACACTTGAGAACATTTGGATCCCACTTTGAAAGTAGGATGTTTTATTTTCCCCTCCATTTCACTCACAATTAGAAACATATGGAATGTTTTATTTGCAGGCTACAAAAACAAATCAAATAGGCAATCCTGCATTGGAAAGAATTTATTCTTCCTGTGGCTCAGAAGTCTCTCTGTCCACATTTCCAAGCCCGTCACTTTCTCTCGGCAGTCATCAAGGTTAATGGCCACTTCCATGCCCTCTGCTGCTGCTTCCACTCTGGGTGGTGTTATCAGGGCTGGTTTCATTTACCCTCATGATGTTAATTATTTTGTTTTCTTCTACTTCTTGGGAATGTGTTGTTTTACCTGCTTATTGCCAGTTGCTCTGTCAGGATTACTGCTTGTGTGTTCGTTTTGCCAATGAGGTCCCTCACCTTTCCTTAAGTCCCTTGGTTATGTACCCAAAGGAATTGTCTGGTCAGGGGCACCTCATTCCTATAGGATTTTGATAATGTACCTGGAAGCAGACAAATGAGGATGCAGCCACTGCCAAACCCTAGGTATCTCTCCTCACTCACACATAGCAAAGGAGGTGCTGAAAGTGTTGTTAACTACCTTGCTACATCAGATACAGATTTCCTCCACTATCCAAAAGTAGAACATTCCTATGAAACTTTTCATAATCTGAAATGCCATAAAGCAAAGAAGCCATTACCTTAGGGCACATCTTGCTAAGGGATGCACAAAAAAAATCAGATAAAGCACAGATGCTCTCAGACACAGTTCAAAGCTATGGTGGCTTGATGCTGAGATGCTAAATGCAGTTACCAGCGAAGGAGCTTGGTGGTGCGCCCTTACTGCTCAGGATGCTTGCTGCCTCTTTGAGGGCTCCCTGCAAAACCAACACTGAATGCATTTCTTTGCTTTCTACCTTTTTTTGTAAAAGTGAAAATCCTCTTCAGATTTCTTATGGTTAGTGAAAAACAGGTCTTTTGTAAAAGTGAAGTGGTGTAAAGTGATCTTTCATCAATACAGGGATACCTGTAGTACTTTCATCTTTCACTCTTGGACTGGTATTTTCTGCAATAGGGCATCATGATTGAATGGAATCGGAAAACAGAGGCAGCTTTTTAGAATTAGACACAGAATTTGTTGTATAAGTTTCGGCTAGTGGGCTAAATCTAATTACTATTTTTTGACATGTTTTAGAGCTTGAAATCTCTTTTATAGCTGCATTTCTTAGCTGTTCAACAATATTTGAATAACCTAAACTTTGAGAATATCCTTGACTTTTTCCCTTTCCTCCTGGGACCACTTCATTTCTACCTGAAGAATGTTAAAGAACTCTTATCAACGATCCTTTAACTCCCTTCTCCATATTAAGGATATTATAACAACCCCAAAACATGTTCTTTGAAGGTAAAAAATGGTGATGATGAACCACACAAAGCTGAATAAAGAGTGTATTTGTGAGATTAATTAATTACAGCATGAAATATCAGCATTTTTAGTCAAGGACTATATCTTGCTTGAAACACTGGCACATTGGATGTGCTGAACAACAACAACAAAAATGCTTAATAAAATAATACCTTCACAGTGTGGAAATGATGTCTAAGTGACCTGATCCAATAAAAAATCTATAGGTGTTTGGTAGACCACAGACAGAAAATCCAATTACTTGCAAAATATTAAAAAGTAGAAGTATTCACATGTAGGCATGAGTATGAAGTTGCAATACACAATTAAGTATCAGGGAATATGGATGCCTAAAGAGGGCTTTCTCTATGACACTAAAATTTCATTGCCTTGGGGAACTTTCGGTTTTATGACCAAACCCATTCATGCAGGTGTCAGAGGTGAGAAATTGTGGGGTGGAGTATGGTTTGAAGCCCTTTGTAGCCCATTCTTATGGACTAAGTCACTGGACTTGCTCCATATCCTTGCCTTCTATGGTGCTTATAGAGAATGCTGACTGATTTTTTTTTTCTCAGCACAAAAAGTTTTAATTTTTTCCAAACAAAATTTTCAAGTGGCAAATGAACAGAAATTCAAAAGTTGCAAATTTGCAGCTGTAGTCTGTGGGGAGAGGAAAACTGTATCCATCGAATCTGCAAAATGTACCAGAATGTAGAAAAATCAATTGATTGGCAGCTGTGGATATTTACATCTCTCTTTAATTGCTTAAAATCAGCGAGTTGGGAGATTACGCTAGACTTGGCAGCAATTCACGTTGAGGACGGTTCCTCCTTCAGTAGGAGGATGAGAAGGCTGAAATGTGGACGATACCTCGTTAAAAAAAAAAAAAGGAAGGAAAAGAAACTAGTGAAGATAATAGAGAAGTTACAACCAGAGAAGCTAGAAGAAGTTCAGTGTCATAACCTCAGGGAAATTAAGAGAAGAGGAAGTTCAAGAAAGTCTAGAATTGTTACCTTCAAAAGCAGAGAAGTTAAATATCCTAGACTGATAGAAGCTAATATATTAAAAAAAATACTTAGCATTGTATAACTGGGAATAGAATTTTAATAGAAGGGAGTTATACTACTGGGAATTTATCCAAACAAAATGCACTTGATACACTAAGTAGGTTGTTAATTTATCAACAAAGTAGGCCATGCTGGGATAATTAAGTATTATGAGCTATTTTTCATTTTCTTGTCTTTCTAAGACATCCAGTTAGTAACTTTACTTTTCTTAAATAATATTCCATAAAAAAACAACAACAGAAGCACTGTTGATAATGTAATTATGTGATCAGTGATAAGATTTCTGTGATTCTCTTTGTGTGTGTGCATGTAGGAGTGTATATTTTTGTGGTGTGAGTGAGAGAATTCATTCTGTATCCACTCAAGTAACTTTGTATAGACAATTACTCTGAACCAGACTCAGAAGAAAAAGACTCAGCTTGAAATTCAGAGATATATCTAATAATGTTAGGTATAGTATCAGTGAGAGTTCCATACAGAGACAGAAATTTTTCTTGGCTTCATATTTCATTGTTTCTAGAAGACATGTATTTCCACTTTCTTTACCTCTGAAATCTCAAAACGTCTTAAAATTGATGATATATTATAGTTTAATTGTATGCTTTCAAAATCCAGGGAGGTGAAGGTCATGGAGAACTGCTTCTAATTCTAAAAATATAGGAATTATTGGAACCACAGGAAGCTACATCTGTTGATTCTCAGCTGCCTATAATACTGAAGGTGTCTTAACTAGAAGTCAAGTATAAACCTCATGCTTGCCATTGCCCATGTGTCTACCTATCGCCACAGGGGGAAATAGTTTCTTTTTTCCCATCTTTAACATTTCATAGGGTGTCTCTCATTGATGGAATTTAAATAGAACTCTGTTGGCAAGAGAATCTGCTAGATAGTTTAAAGGCTTTTAGCTCCTCTAATACAGGGAATAACTTAAAGGGCAGAGATAGTGCTTGGAATCTCTGTACAGACACATAAAATAAAGAGTAAAGCACTTAAGCAAAGTTGAGGGATAATATTTGGATTAGAAATTACAAGGTACTAAAGGCAAATTGAAGTTTGCAAATTTGCTAGTTTGTAAATGAATTTCAAATTTTTAGATTCTAAAGTAGGTATAATTAGCAAATTATATTAATGAGGAAGTTGAAGTTATGAAAGGTTAATGTTTCCAAGATTCCATATATACCAAGTGTTACAGTCAAGATTGAATCCGGATTTTGAAAGGTCAAAACCCATGATTTTCCCCCTATACCATGTTACTTCCCACTAGAAAGCCAAGGAAATAATGTTGCCACATGGAAGATATATATTCAATATACAGAGTGAAACCCATCATTACAAGAATGATTACAAAGGGAACATGTAGAATTATTTTCTCTTATTGCCTTAGAATAGGAAAGATTTCAGGGATCACACGTTGTCTCTACATGCCACTGAGGTCTGGTGTATGTTGCAAAAAATAAATCATTTTTAATTTTTATAAAAATTATTTAAACAATGTGTAGATTTTTCTGCCTCCACCACTTTTTTGTAACATCTAAATCTTCAGTTGAAAATATTTTAATATTCTAAACTATATATCTTCTTAAATCAAGGTGGGCTTTTTAACATAGTACATTTATTTTTCTACTGTATTGCCAGTACTATCCTGTTTTGATTATTATGTATTGCTATGATAGCTAATATTCTAAATTCCTTTCATTAGTTTTGTTTTCCAAATTGTCAGATACACATTTACTTATTTTTATCATTTTGGTTAAGAATAGAAAATTGCAACATCCTACTTCCAAAAACACCATTGAAGTTTTTGCTGACTCCTTTATCGTCTAAATTAAGTTAAATTCTTAGTTGGAATCATTCCTCCAGGGGTTCTTCATATTTTCTTTGTTTATTAAGGTTTTTGCTGTATCCTTCAGTAATGCTCTGTAGATTTTCTCATAATGGTTTTCTAAACTTTCTTTTTGAGTTTATTCCTAAGTATTTTGTGATATGGTTAGTATTGACAATAGCATTTATTTTCCATTAAGCTTTCTGTTTTTTTCTTGCTAGTATAAGAAAATATTAATTTTTAAAAATGTTTATCCCTATTTACCCAAATATTCCAACACATTTTAATAGTTTGTTTTTGTCTCATTATACAATTATATAATCTATAATTTGTTATAATTGTCCTATTTTTGAATTTTATTACTACACTTCTTCCTTTCCCCTTCCTCTTCCTTTTCTTCCTCTATCTCATCTTCCTCCTCCTCTTTCCCTCCTGTTTTTCCTTTTCTTCTTCTTCCTTCTCCTTCCCCCCTCCCCCCTTCCTCCTCTCTTTCTTACCTTCTTCCTCCTTCTCCTATGACAGTTACTAGAACTTCCAGAGCATTGATAGGTAGTGATGATAGAAAGTGATAGAACTAATAAAAGCCTTGCCTCTGATTCTATTGCCGTAGTTCCATTCAATTACCAGTTCTATCCCACTGCTCCCCTATGCCTGGAATGTACTTGTTTCCACAAGTGCACAGCTAGGTTCTTCACCTCTGTGGGTCTTTATTCAAAGTTCACCCTCCATTACAATGTAAACTCCATGAAAGACAGGAACTGTCTGTCTTGACTCTTCTCTGTTTACTCACATCTTAGGTGGAGCTTAGCAAATATCTGTTGAATCAAAATCGATGAGTCATTGAGAGTAGTGTTAGTTGGTGGCTTGAGACAGCTATCCTTCATTTTGTTAAAGAAATTCATTGTATTCCTCATTTGCTAAGAGTTTGCTTGGGCTTGAATTTTGAGTTTTACTAAACACTTTAGGATCTCATGAAATGATAAAATTAATATTATTATTATTTTTTACTTTTGATCTAATGATGTAAGACCTATATTATTAGATTTTCTAATATTAAACAACCCTTGCATTCTTGTCATAAACACTGCTTGTTTCCAGTGTATTATTTTTAATATCATGATGAATTTGATTTTCTAGTATTTTATTTAGATTTCACATCTAAACTCAAAAATGATACTTTTCTATAGTTTTATTTTTGTGACCTGTTTGTTAGGTATAGATATCAGGGCTATGAGATGTTTTTCACATTATGTTTTCTTAATTTTGTATTGAGATTTATAACCACATTTTTCTAAATTCTATGTTTAACTAATTTTATTACTTACCACTATTTATTTTATACCAGCGTTTGAATAGTAGCTGTTCTATTCATCTCTTATTAAGGGGAAGTTACTAAAATCCACAGCCTGCTCTGTCCCTCTTGCCAGAATGTTACACATAAGGTCTATTTTCTGCATTTCCTTGTCATTCACTCAATATCACCTAAGAATGACTTCACTGGTTATTTTTTTCTCACAAAACTCTATGCCAGTGTCTTCTGTCCTTTAGGATGGAAAAGGAATTTGAAACCATTCTATGATTTTATCTACATAGAAGCAGATCTTTCTGCCTACATGTATTCTGAATATTTTTTTTGTCTTTGAAATTTATCTTTTGAAATTTCAGTTTTCCTGGTAAATCAAAACTCCTGTTTTACATCATAGGATTATGATTGCTAAATTGTTAATATCATTTAGTTAAGTTTTCTTCCATTTTTTATATTGTTTCTGTTCTGTGAGTTTTGCTGTATTTTTATGGGAGTGTTCTTTGGCCATGTCATTTTCTACTCATAACCTCCACTGACTTCCTGTTTTACTCAAAGCAAAAGCTAGGGCTTAGTTTTGCCATCCAAGGCATGGATGATGTTTCTTCCTTGCTTCTTTGAACCATCTTCTATTTATCTTTCGCTTTTCTCACTCTTGCCTCAGTGCCATGGCACTTGTCCTTCCTTGTTCTTGGAAAGTTCTCACCACAAAACAAATGTACAGTTAGATTCCTCATCTCCTTGAGGGTCTTGGTTCCCAACTCACCCTCTCGTAAGTCCAGGCTTCCTCCAATTTTAATCTCTCATTAACATTTTGTGTTCTCATTGCCTGATTTCCTTTTTTTTTCTTATCATTACATGAAATGCTTTACATTTCATTTATACATCTTGTTTATTGTTGATTTCTTTCATAAAATATAAGCATCACAACGGCAGAACTTCTATTGTTTTGTTCACTCCCACAATCCCAGTTCCCAGAGCAGGGAGGGGCACATAGTAGGTGTCGACTGAAAAAAAATACACAGTGTGAGAGTTGTGAGTTAAGTTTTATTTGGGACAAAATGACGACTGTAGCCCAGGAGACAGCATCTCAGATAGCTCTGAGGAACTGTTCTGAAGAGGTAAGGGGTGATGGTCAGTACACATGTGATTTTAGTGAAGGGGGCATGTGCAATCAAGCACACATTTGGGCAGAGGCATTTTGCTAGTCACAAGGAGCAGATATCTCCATTAATGATATTAGTGCTTTTCTAATTATGAGAAGATGCAAGAAGTTGGGCTCATAAAATCTTCTCCTGAAAATATCTAACTATCTGAAGGCCCGTTCTGCCAGTTTTTTCCAGAGCACAGAGTGCCTCATTCCTGATCTCCACCCTGAATTCCTTTCAGGGTGTGTTGAAGGTTAGTGATTCCAGTGGCTAATGACTTTATTATTGCAGTGCCAGATGGTGAGTGACAATTTTTAGTTGGCATAGGGACTCAATAAATCTCTAGAGAATTAGTAAATAACGTGATTTGATAACAAAATGGCAATAATATAATTAATTACTTTGGGAGTACAGTTTGCAATATCCAGACTACTCTTGGAATTTACATCTGGAACTACCACTAAGGTGAGCACCTACTACTGTGGAAAGGGAGATGGGCATGCTTTGTATCAATGATGCTGATTGTAATAGCTCTAATGCTACAGGATGAGAAAAGCTAACATTCTTTTGCAGAGCTATTCCCATCCAGTGCTGTATTTACTTACTGATGTTTATGTTTTATAGCGATAATCCTAGAGCTGACTTCCAAGCAGCATCCCTGTTAATGTCCATTCTGATTGACTGTTTAGTATTTTGAATGCCAGCTCTGCTTAGAGATTTTGAAACCCCTTCACTGGAATTATTTTAAGGAAAATAACTGTTGTTGCCGGCCTGCAATGTTTTAGTGCCTCACTTCTTTTTTTTCTCCATTGAAGTAATTATTTTATATCTTGATTTGTGATAAAGCAGTTTCTTGGAAATTCAACAATAATGTTAAGTAGAACACCCTGCACACTCTTGTGGATTTCATCGGCAATTTCACTTTTGCGCTTTTCCTCTGCCCTAGAATGGTCTTCCCTGTATCTTGCATGGTGGAGTTTTTCTTGACACTTACTTCTTGGATCAAATGTTCCCTTTACAGAGAGGCAACCCCTGTCCAGACCTCCTAAAGTAACCCATCACAATGTTCTCTGTCACTTGATCATTTTTTTCTCCACGGCACATGTCATTACCTGAAGTTATGTATTGTGCATTTATTCACGTATACATATATTTAATTGTCTGTCTGCTCCTTCATTTGATTATAAGTTTAATGATGGCAAGACCTTGTCTGTCTTTTTCACTACTGTATCTCTAGCGCATAAAACAGTGCCTGGCACATATTAGACATTCAATAAGTATTTTGTCCATCAAATGAATTAATGTTGATCTCCTAGATTAGCTTAACAGTTAGGTTCTCTGATATTAGCACTGAATCATGAGAAAGGTACTACAGGTAATAAAAAGAGAAAACATAAGAGAATAGCTCTCAGGATACAAACTAAAATTAAAGGCTACCCAGTTGTCTTGTGTGTTATTTTATTGTACGTGGCATTTGGAAGCTGCTCTTACTAGTTCTGTATTCATACTGTCAACAAGCCACTGTCACATCCATTGTAAGTGATGCATTTATGTACCAAGGCAAGAGAGTTTCTTCAGATTTTTTTTTATTCTCTTGTAAAGCACTCGAAAATACAATTCTAAAAGACAAAATGTCTGGAGGAGGATAGGTGTGGGAATTATGTGATTCACACCAGAAACTTACATAAGGATTGCATCTGGTCTTAACATAAAGTGGTCGTTGAATTTTGGAAAATTGAAATAATGTTATTTGGCTGAGCTGTAGGTGTATTTTCAAGGGTACTATATGATTTGGTTTGGAAAAAGAAACCATTTAACTACATTTTTATTTACCTTAGCACTAGTCTCAAATATCATCTACAGATTTTATGTTTAGAGGTATACCATATATATTCAGTATTTTTATGGCAAAAATAAGCTCTGCATTATTCATTCATTCAATAAATATTTTCAAGCAAAAAATACATGCCAGGCACTGTGCTATGTTCTGGGAATAAACAGAAAGCAGTCTCTGTCCTTTGGTATTCAACATCTACTACATAAAAGTCAATTTGCCCAGTGGTGGGAGTAATGTGAAGTTATAGCATGATCAAGGGCCACTGTGAAAAATTAAAGTATCATAAACTATGGGATTAACCATGAGACTGTTATGCAGTAGACATACAAGTAAAGATCAGCAAAACTTGCATGTGTGTGGTGGGGAGTGGAGGTTTGTGTTTGAAGTGTGTGTATAGATTGGATTACAATATAGTTGGAAAAAGGAAGAAAATGCAGACAAATAGGAAGGCTAGGCCTTCAGTGTTATCTATGCTTCTATGATAATTGATCCAGTCATTCAGAGGAAGAAGATCACTAAAGTCTGCTCCAATTGTACAGCCTTATGCAATTTAAAGTAAGCTTTGAGGGATCAATAAGGGTTAAATAAATAAAAAAAAGAAAGAGCTGTGTCAGGGTAGACCAGATGAGCATGACTTGGTGGGGACTCAACTCACCTTTAAGGTCTCTTGCAATTTGGAAATTCAGTGACTCTCTTTGGGATTACAAAGAAAAGTACAGCTAGAAAAATTAGGAAAGTCTAGGAATATTTTTCTAGGCAGTGGATTTTAAAACGTAATCCCTAAACATGCAGCATCAACACCACCTGGGATTTGTTAGAAATGCAAGTTCTCAGACCCCATTCCAGAACTGCTAAATCAGAAACTCTGTGTAGGTCTCAGCATTCTATGTTTTAACACGTCTCCCTGGTGATTCTGAGGAATGCTCAAGCTTGAGAACCACTGTTCAAGGTCATGGATGTGTAAAGAATTAAAAAAAAAATAAAAGCAAAATTAAGGATCAGCTATGGCTGAGATTTGGGGTGGCTATCAAGTCACTTGCCATAGATTCACAAGTGAATCCTGATGAGGTATTTTTGCAGGCTTGGGCGAGGAGAACCCGAGGTGACCAGGTCACCTGAGGAGCTTATACTGACTTCTTGTTCCATGTATTTTGTCTATACTTTTCCTCTTTTCCTCTGTGTCATGCTGTTCCCTCCCTCTGGATACCCTTTCTCTCTGTCTCTGTTTATGAAATCTACTCATTTTTTAAGCATTAAAAAGATTCCTTTCTCCTGAAAATTTTTTCATACCAGTAATATCTGTGTAACTTGTTTGCCAGTTTTTATTTCATTTACTGTTTAAACTTTTTCTTTTTATCAAAGAATAAATAACGTGTCAATATCTTACATGTATAGCTTGAGGGTATTTTTTAAAAACTGAATACACCTATGGAAGTGCATTTTATCAAAGAACGAAACATTGCCAGCACCCAGAAGTCCCCTCATGCTCTGTCCCAGTCACTAGCTACCCCCAAGGTGAACGTACCAACTCTCTTCATTTCTAATAGCATATATTAGTTTTGGCAACTCTTATCTATAATTTTTCAATTTGTTTGTATTTCATCCAACCAAGTTGTTTGGGTATAGCGCCTTGATAGTCTTTTTAGGTTGCTGAAAGTATCATTTCTAATAACAACATTGAATCGTCATCATTGAAATATCACTTCTAATAACATATTATGTCTGGAAAACCTCTGGAAGAATCCATGCTCTTAGAGATTGCAAGTTGGGAAAGAAAGGTATCATCATATTATGTACTATAATCAGAACTATGCAAACCTGCTTACCAACAAGGCTTCTAAATGTCTTTCTCCAATCTTCCTTGTTCTCTGACACCTAACCTAGCTCCCCCTTTCCTTTGAATCAAATGGCCTGAGATAAATCCTTCATTTCAAAACACCACCCTTCTCTATCACCACTCTCCCTTCCTCTTAGCATCACCTCCTTGACATGTCCTGGCTCCCTTTCCACTACACTTGGTAACCTTTCCTGGGATGAAGGACATATTCATTTTTCAGTTCTCTAGAGCACTGGCTTACCCTCTTCAGAAATGATTACTTGTGCATTTATTTCCTCTTCGGTATTCATCCATTAGACACTAAAATGTAAGCTCCAGGTGAGCAGGATTCCTGTCTTGTTTATCATTGTCCCTATAGCAACCATAATGACTTGACACATAATTGATGCCCAACAAATGCTCATTTGAAATAGAGTAATAAAGTTTTAAAGCAATAAATATTTCAAATGAGAGCTTTTTGAATTTGAAATGTCTTGGCTCTACCAATGACTAATCACTTGTCCAGTCAAATCATTAATTTCCCTGTGCCTCAGTATCACCCTTTGTAAAGTTGGGACTGCAGAGGTTATCAAAGGTCTTGAACTCAATGGTGAGCACAAAGGAAACAGGTGAAGATGAGGACTGTGGCAAACAGGCCACCCGAGGGGCTGCCTCCACTAAGCTCCAGTAGCTTATTATGAAGGGAAAACAATCATCTAATATTGCTTCAGATTCTAGTATTTCTAGAGATACTCAAACTCCAGATTTTTCTTCAGTGAAACTCTCATGAAATGTTCACAATGAATCCTATTAAGAAACTGAAAACACCCTTAGATGAAAGGCAGCCACAGTGTAACTCTTTGTTCTTGGGGTTAGGGAAGCACTAGCAGTAATTTGACCCATTGATCATTTTTATCTTTCTAACCAAAGCTGCATCTTAGGATACAATTAATCACATTTCTCAAGATTTCTTAAACATCAAAATAGACTTGGAAAGTGAATATTTTCTATCTCTGAAAGAGGGGGAGTAACAATCTTTCTTTCAAAACTGTCTTTCCGGGCTTCCCTGGTGGCGCAGTGGTTGAGAATCTGCCTGCTAATGCAGGGGACACGGGTTCGAGCCCTGGTCTGGGAGGATCCCACATGCCACGGAGCAACTGGGCCCGTGAGCCACGACTACTGAGCCTGCGCGTCTGGAGCCTGTGCTCCGCAACAAGAGGCCGCGATAGTGAGAGGCCCGCGCACCGCGATGAAGAGTGGCCCCCGCTTGCCACAACTAGAGAAAGCCCTCACACAGAAATGAAGACGCAACACAGCAAAAATAAATTAATAAAAAAAAAAAAAAAAAAAAACTGTCTTTCCTTCCTGTGTATATACTTCCATAAAATGGCACTTTGATGTCAGACAATTTTGATATATGTTTTGATAGCAAAGTGACCATGACTCAAATTTCAAGGACCACTGCCTTTACCTAGAATTTCACAAAATAAATCAATGTCTAGATATGAATATATATATATACATAGAGTTAAAATTTCTTATACATTTAAATTTAATTAGTAATATGACATTTAGAAAAGAAGCTAACCAATGAAAAATTGAAAACAAATTATATATAAAGCAATAACTTCAATAGGGGAGTGATGGAGCAAACTAACTTACTTGAAAAAATATTAACATGTTCAAAAATGACAGTAAATCTTTTACAAAGATGAGAAAATAAATCAATTCTAATGTCAAAGAGAGCAAAATAGTATAAGAAATTTGGAATATGAAGCTAATTTTAAAAAGTTGCTGAATTAAAACAATACTGATATATAAAATGTTAAGTACGGATGGGTTAGGGAAGAAAATTATAAATGATCTTTTTTCTCAGTTTTCTGGATAGCGACTCTAGTGACTCTGTCACTTAAATTTTTTGCACATATCTGTGTATCTGTAAGTGTATATGTATTATATTCTCTGACAAATTTATTGCATAATATAGAACACATTTATTAATGGAACAAAATGAAAACCAGTCATAATATCAAACTGCATCTTATCCTGCTATGTTCATGATTTTTATCCTGAGTTTGATTCTCAACTCCACTTCACTTTGCCCATATGCATGCCTTTTTTTGCAAATTCAGATGAAGGAAGATTTAAAATGAGACCAGACGCTAATTTCCTGAGCATCTTCTCTTAGACAAATAGCCAGATGCTCCCTCAGTGGGGGAAAACGAGCTGTAGTAGTTATCACAGAGATTAGAAGAAACACCTAACAAAACACCTGCAGGAGCATGTAAGGATGAAACTATCTATGGAGGAAGCCCCCAGGGCATGCTCAGGCCCTCAATCAGGATATCTTAGGTCAGCGCATCTGTGCAGTGTGCACTTGACACCCTGAGAAAACAGGCTCAGAAATAAATGTCAGGGTCAGTCTAGGGAACTCATTTGTTGGCATGGCTTTGTTGCAGTGTTCCAGGGAGGACAGGATAAAACTACATTGCTCAGAAGTCCTATATAGGGTTTAAAACACATTTAAGAATTAATATATCATGTTTGATAAGTTTCTACACTCTCAGACTCATTCAAATATGAAAGAAAGGGCATGTATTCCTGGAAGACTCTTTCTATTTTTAGATCATGAGTAAGGTAGATTCAAGGATGGGAAAAGAGAGATTCATGGATGAGAGAGAGAGAGAGAGAGAGAAATAGAAGCTGCTTGACCATGTCAATTGTTAAGCATATAAAAATATCTGAGACTTTAATGACAAAGCCAACCTCTCATGGGAAGATCATTTGAGAGAGTATTCCAGGCAGAGAGAATGCAGTCCAGCATCATAAAGTAGGAATGGGCTGGCAGCTATTAAAACCTGACAGTATTCTGTGAGGATCTAGTAGGTATAGGGTTAGTCCTGGAGGAGATGGTCCTGAAGAGGGTGACAGGAGAAAAGTCATGCAGGGCCTTTTAATCCAGGTTGAAAGATATTTTCTTAAATGCCTAGGAAGCTATTGAAAGTTTTTACACTGGGGAGCTGGGGCAATCTGATTGCAATTTTTTAAAGATCACTCTGGCTTATGATGACATACTTTTCAATATTTTCCATTTATGGTCTTGCCTTTGAACATCTAGGCTATAATCCAAACCAGCAGACACAAAATGGTGACATGATTAGGAAAAGGCTGTCTTTATAGTACCCATTCTGGACCAATCTGTTGCTTTTATGGGCACATTATCATTGTCCCTGAGCCATAATGGGCCCTAAATTGGAGGCAGCATTCCACCTGAGTCATCATCCAAACCACTTTATGAAGCCGTCGTCTATATAAGTCTCTAGACACTCATTCAATTACTCACAAGGCCTGATTTTCTCAGCTTAAAAGGAACATCAAAATCACAGGTTCGGATGCTCCTATTAAGACCCGTTTGAGTGATTCTGGTTTCACAAATAGTCACCAAGGATCCTTCCACACATTAAATGTAACAAATATGACACTGATACACACAGTTTTGTAACTCAGTGAAGGTTTGTTTTTTTTTTTTAATTTTCTTTTTTTCACTTAGTTCTATCCTAGCCCTTCAGTGCCTTGGTGAAAGGCAAATATCAGCATTTTGCCAGACTCACATTATTTCAAGCAGAAAAAAAAGGGCCATAAAGGCCAAAATAAGTCTTGGGGAAAACACATGTGTGTGTGTGTGTGTGTGTGTGTGTGTGTGTATATATATATTTTTAACTAAACTACTACAATATCAAACCTGATTTGTGTATGCATGTTCTCAGCTCTCCTCCTTCCAAAGCTTGTAGCTGGAGAACAGTCTTTCTCCTCAATATCCCAGAACTTTAAGGATAGTCTGATCCTTGCCAGAGAAGTTTTTGGACTTTTATGATGGAGAAATGGAGAATGTGCAGATGGAGTAGCAGAGTAGCTAGAGGGGAAATTGAAGGGCTTAGCAAGATGTAAGTTAAGTTGGTTTAAGTGGAAGAAGGGAGAAAACGTAAGAGGTTTTTCAGCTGAGGGTTCAGGGAGCAAGTTGGGGGGAATGTGCTGAATGATGAGAAGGCCTGGTAGAAGGTGGAGAGAGAGATAGGAGGAGAGAAGGGGATTTTTAAAAGGTGGGCTGGAAATGATGATTTTGATCAGAACGCTCTCTCTCTCTCTCTCTCACTCATCTTTCAGTTTTTCTTCAGACACAGTTTAATACAAATATCTGACTGATTGGATCAGTGATTCCAAAGGGTACAAATACCAGTACCTTTTTTTTTTTTTTACTCTTTTGGTAAAAACGAAGGTAAAGGACAAAAAGGGAAGAAAGGGAGACCTATGGAGGGAAGGAGATTAAAATAAGGGAGGAAAATAGTCACACATTTTAACAGTTAAGGATTTCATCTCTTAACATTTCAAACTCTTTTTCTGTACAGAGCTCTTCTTCTAAGATGTGAAAGAGGCCATTTCTTTTTCCTCAGTGATATCCAGTAGTTCATTGGGTCTGGAAACAAGACACAGCTACCTGGCATGGAACTCCAAAGTGCTCAGGAGTCTGGACTAAACCTACTTGCTATTCCAGGCTTATCTCCCTTCAAAGTGTCTCCCATTCTTCACATATCAGTGATTTGTGATATCCCCAACACACACACCTGCCTTGCCTTCTTGTTCTCTCAACCAGGAACATCTTTCCTTCCACTTCTATTAATTTATTAAACAATGATCTATTTTACACATTCTTTGTGTTATTGGTTTTCGATACAGTGACATTCATGCTAATTGAGAACAAATATTCGATCTTCCACTTCCCAAAATTACTTTAGAAATTGTATGAAAATAATTCTCAGTATAATACCTTAAGCAAGAATCCCTATAAATATGCAATCCTGGAGTGATTTTCTTAATCCTCTTATCTTTCTCTGCATCACACATGAAGGCACACACATGACACACACCTACAAAACACACACACAGACAATTCCACATCCTTTCCCAGTCTCACCCATATTCTAAGGGTAACAAATCTTTTGGTAAAAAAAAATCATTTCTAGAGTCACACAAAAAGGATTTTTGTTCTGTCTTGGTCAGTGGCAGCTGTGTTCCCAGAAAATTCAAAACATTACAGGTTATCTCACTAGTCAAAATGAATTAACTACCTTCCAGTTTCAAAACTTTAGTTTTTATCTACACAGAATATATATATATATATATATATATATATATATATATATATGAAGATTCTCACATACTTTCTTATTTATTATATATCTTAAATATTTACAGAATTTAAGGATTGTGATACAGATTGTTATAATTATTAATAAAGAAAAGAAGAAAGCATTTTCAGTTGAATAACTATGATTGCAATCACCTAAAACACATTAATTAACTTTTTCTAAACATGTAGGCAATGCATTACTATGGCTAATCAAATACTGTAAAAAATTAATCTGACTACTCCATGGTGGTAGCTTGAGTAGGAATAGAAACCTAGTCACCAGGAGGGGGTAATGATCACTAAGGAGTGACTGTATTTTACTATTCAGAGAAAGGAAACCCATTCATGTGCCAAATGAAATTCTAAATCAGGTCTTCAGTTTGCTGTTTAAATGCAAACTAGTCAAAACATTTTTTGATTAAGTACTTAATTTTGTGAGGCAGAATTTTTGAAAGAAAGGAGCTTAATTATATCTGCGTTACAATGATTTTCATTTATAACACACTAACAAGAAAGGCCAAAGCTATTCAAAGAGTAAACATGAATAGAAATTGTTTTGAACTATAAAATAATTACACAAAGTGCAGGAAGTATATTCTTAATTATATTGTTGTTCAATGATAACTTTATGTTTTTGACTTTAATAAAATGAAGACAAAGAGAACTCAAAATATATGAATAAATAAAAATAATGGTGCATTTACTTCCTTGGCTCTATTTCCCCAAGAATTCATGAAAAATTCTAAAATCTGAGTAGGGGCTGGCTATCTATGCATGACTCCAAAATAATAACTAGAGCTTCTAAAGAAAGCTAATTTTTATAATTATTTACATCAATAGATGGATTAAGAAGTTTAAACAGTTTAGCACACAGACCATACTTAGACTAGATTAACCATTTTGGAGTTAATTGGTTGGAAGTTTACAAAGTTACTTATTTTTGAAAAATGGATTTATAAGAGATGTTAATACATGCCATTTTTGTTTCATAGCAATATTGTGTCAGAAGCAAGATTTGAAACTTTTCCCAAAATTTTATAAACGGGAGAGGCCACAACAGTGAGAGGCCCGTGTACGGCAAAAAATAAAATAAAATAAAATAAAATAAAATAAAAAATAATAATAATAGGAGGTTGAGTAGTTATCTGGTGGATTTCTTGATGGCAGATAATCTATTAGATAATAATTCACTTTCCAGCCTAAATAACTTCTAGCTTTTTGGAGGAATTGGGGGATGGGGGCATCAGATGTGGCATCCGAGTGTTCTCTCACTTATTTTGGCTATAAAGGGACTGTGTTTAGAACAAGCAGTCTATGTTAAAGTTGCCTGAGCTCCTTATTCTGAGCTATGACACATGCCAGGTTGTGGTAGCCAAATTTGTGTGGCAAATACTCAAAGTGGAATTATTACCAGTATTACCCATCAGGATTCCAATTCACATCTAGCCTGTTTTATCATTCAATCTCTATTCTTCCTTTCAAATATGACCTTGTATTTGTCTTGCCTCAAAAACAATTATTCATTACTCTTTTGGCTTTTTCTCTGCATATGTTTAATAAAAGCCCATCTATTTTACTCTAAACTTCCAAAACTTCTGATGCTCTGTGAAACTCATGAGCAATTTCCATTTCAGAAATAGTAAGGCATCCTTCTGAGATGTTGTTAAAGCCTCTTTTAATACAGCATGAGTTTATTTAAATTCAGTGCCAAATAGCTCCTTGGTGGTGGTTTCTGCTTAGAGGCAAAAGTTGAATAGCCCACAGAGAATAATTTGAAGAGTGGAAGAGTTTGTTCTGCAACAAGTCTAAAGTCCTCTAGGGAAGACAGTACTAGCCATTGTACCTTTCACCTTTCAGGAGGAATGGTCTTGTCTTTATTTCTCATTATTGGACCATTAGGCTTGTCAAATTCTAATACATATTTAAGGTTCCATAGGAACCCAGATATTAATGCCCCATTTCTCCATCCTGGTGCACAGTCATATCTCTTAACACATAGATGCCAGACAACCTAGCCAGAAAAAGAGCATGGAGACCAGAATACAAGTTTATTTTTCTATTATCATATCATGTGGAAATAACTCACTATTCATTTTGAAGATAGGGAAAATAACCCTTTAAATTGCAGAAAGAAGTGAAACTTGGTTACACAGTATAAATAACATTTCTTGAATGCACATAACACAGTTCCTTGGAAAACCATGAAGAAAAGGAATTTTACATGTATCAACCACTGAAAACTTAAAATCGTTATGATCTAAAAATTAAAAGATTGTTTCACAATTTATCACTGAACTGGAGGAAGAAATACCTTTTCTTTCCCTTTTTTCTATTTAAAAATCTGGAATTGGTTGTGTGCTTGTATTTAAATATCTTCTCAGAGCTTAAACCTCCTGGCAGTCATCTTGACAGAGCCACCTGCCTGCAGAAACAGTGAGCCCTTCTCTTTCTGTCCCAGCTGATTCACTGCTCTCTCTGGTGTTCCCAACAACAGGTGTCTCATTAGCACCTGAGCGATGCCAGTTTCTGAGGAAGGCTGTGAACTGATTAAACACATGCTCCATTTTTATCTCTTTATGAGTCATCACTTAAAGATTTTATCATCAGCTTGCCACACTTAATTACGTGGAGACATAATTAAATATGAGCATTCTTAAGCCTGCTTTTTTAAGTTTTAGTTTAAACTTAAGTGACATGTTATGCTGTTTGCTAATTTAAAATGATCTTTAAAAGAGCTGTAGGTGGTGCTTTTTTTGAAGGGGCATAGCAGGGCGGGTTTTTTATTTTTTCATACATAAGTTATTGTTTTTGCTTTTACTTTTTTCAAATTGAAAAAAAAATTCTATCTCCATTTAAAGACATCCAGAGTATCACCAGAAATAAGGGTAATTAAATTAGAGCGTGTCACGTTTGTTTATATACGATACAAGAAAGTAGAGGATTGTTTGCCTTATAAATTACATTTTAACTGGGTTACTAGGAAACCTCAGGCAAAATCAGATGGCTAACTGAATTCTTTATTTTCCTTGTGTTCCGAAGACATCTGTTAATTGGATGAGGATACTATAGAACAAAATTATCCATCTTGTTAAGATTATACACAGCAAGATTTTCTTTTTCCCATGTTTATTTTCTCTGATCTCCTTTAAACTGTCCTATATGTATAACTCAGGACTGAGCTAAAACACTTATCAACATCTCCCACTTGCTAACCCATTGTGGGGGGACCAGAAGGTTTGGTTTTATTGTCACACTGTCACACTTGTCCTTGGCCTCTCCAGGACACTCCTATAAGGTCACAAATCTTTTAATGTTCTCTAACTTTCTATGGACTGATCTCCATAATCAATTTTATTGGTGGAGACCATGAGCCTTAGACCCTTCATGGTCTAACCCCTACCCCATTCCCCAATTAGGAACAATGAGGAAAAATAGTCATGTACTCCCCTCCTGTGTTCTAGAAAGAATGCCAGATTGTGTAAGCTATACAAGATACACAGAGATGTAGGGCAACCACACAAGGGAATTGTGAAAATGGAGAGTGTGACTTTCATTTGGAATATCAAATGAGAAGATGCCTGAAATCTGAGGGTATATGCAAAGGACATTCTAGAAGATTCCCTGCTCTCTAATTAGCATGGTGACCTCTCAAGTACCCTATCCTTCAAGACTCACAGGCTGGAACCCAACTGTCCTTTGGGGAAAACTCCTTCTCTTATCTCAGGAAGAGATATCACTTTGGTTTCCTCTAGGGTCATCCAGTCTTGGGAAGTGTCCTAGACATCAGCCAGATGGAGTTAATGTTTCTTTTGCCTTATCCTTCAAGAATAAGAAAAGGTTAGATGGAGTGATGATGAAGAACAAGCTGTGGTCCCATAAACAAGGATCCAAGTTAACTATTTGGTACAAGTTTTTATTTTCAACCTCACTGAAAGTAAGAACTACAGCTGTGCTGGTTCTTTTAATAGTTGACCAACTGTGACCTTGTGTTGCAAATGTAAAAGAAAATAACAAAACAAAATGGAGACAAATATGAAGCCTCTCAACTCTAACTGGATTCAGCAAAAAGGAAATAGACTGACTTTCACTCATGAAAAAATCTGTAAATACTGATTGCTTCAGCCTAGCTTAAATAATATCACCAGTCTTATGCTCCATTTCTCAGCCCCTTTTGAACTGGTTCACCCTTGATCAAATGAACTGAAAGTGGAGAGGAGTTGCCAAAGAAAAATTGTACTGAATGGAGTTAATAAGTCAAAGAAGACTTTATTCAAGACTTGCAATAGAATTGAAAGACTGAACTCAACCTCACTGAACCTCAAGGTAGGAGGGTTTTTAACCACTGGGGTGAGCTAGTGAAAAAGTACTAGAGAAGGTTAATGGGGAGGTTGGTCAGTGTGATTAAGCCATCTGTGTTTGCTAATTGACACTTATAGAAGTTAGTTTCTTACCCTCCCACAGACTGGGAGACAGGGGTTCTATCTTTCTTGATGACTGAAATGATTACATTTCAAAAAATAGTTCCCAGGTCCTTAAGAAAAACATTCCTTGGCTGTAAAACTGGCAAGAGACAGGCAACAGATTTACATCACCAAGGGGCAGAGAAAGAATTTACAATTGAAAGTTTTCTAAAGTAAATGCTCTAAAAAAAGGGATATCAAGAGCCTATAGTCAGGAAGAAATCTGGCTAAAGAATGTTTAGTCAAGCTGAGAGGAACATCCTGGTCAGGTTAAATCCTCAAATGAGAATCAGAGGCTTTGGAAGAACTTGTGTTGAAGACATAAAGGATCAATAGCTAACCACTAATCACATCTTCTACAGACTAAACTCATTTTGATGAAAAACAAACAAACAAAAAATCCCTAAAAGCAAGGGTTTGGCCATGTCATTAGAAAAAATGGCTTCCCATTATTGTGTTGGGCACTTTTGGTTCTTTTCCATTCTACTCTGCAGCTGGTAGCACTACCTTCCAGGTTTTCTCTGTTTTCTCTGCAGTACATAGGTAAAGGAGCTGTCATATTAAAAAACAAACAAAAGTAAATCAAATTAATTGGATTTGGGTACCATTTTTAGGCAAGTCCAAATATTTAGGAAAAAGTAATGCCAACTTTGGGCATAGAGATTTTGATCAAGTTTCCCAAGCTGTGGCACTAAAAATTCAACTTCCTGCACCTACTTCTCAGAGTGTACATAGATCTGCACTAGTTGAAGGACTTCTCCCCTACAAGGCATTATCTTTCCTGTCTTTGGGAAACCATCTTTCTCCACTTCTCTTTTAACCTGAACAGAGATCTCAGTCTCATTTCTGGCCTCAGAAGGATATTGCAGCCTAATTTGTTAAAGGTGAAGCTGATTTGAAAAAACTTGATTTTTAAATGAAAAGGCTTGGCTGCCCTTCCAGTTACAGAATTGGCAAGAATTTTGTTTTTATTTCTTTATGTTCCTATAACAATGAGAACAGGATAGAAATTTGTACTTCTATAAATTATCCTGCTACATAATTTTTAATGCCTCCTCTCTCTTTTACCCAGAAAATGGCTCTGTCCTTAATTAAATTATTTTCATTTATATTTTCTCTCTGAAAAAAGTGGGTGGGATAGGATGTGGTACAGAAGAATATATCCCACCATTTATAGGAATGTGATTACACAGTTTATTTTGTATTTAAGTAGGACGATTTCATCCTGCTAGATTTGCACTATAGAGTTGTTGCTTATGAATTTAATTTTTGTCATGTAGGCTAAGTGCCTTGGCAAAAGAATAAAGGCAGAGTTTAATCTGATGCAGTTCTAGCACTACCTGATTTTTTTCTACATACACTTGTTTGCAGAGCTCAGAGAGTAGTGCAACATAGGATTTAGAAAAATAGGTTACTTGGAAAAAGGAGAATGTGAGAACAAGTGGGGATTAATTAGAGTGAAGGGAAAAATCTGGGAAAGAAAATCATATTACTCATAAGAAAGTATTACACACATTTTGGGAAAAAGATGGAAAAATTACTCAAAGGTGGGTTAGTGGTGAGAAACATGAGATAATGCCCAAATGGCAGGTGAAAATACAGAAAAAGTGATTTTTGTGTGTTTGGAAAAAGGGAATTCATAAGATTGTGAATAGGATGGATAAGAATACGTCATTTTAAAGCGTGTTTGTAACTTCTCAGCTACACTTGCATTATGAGTGTGTAATAATTTAACTGCTCACCATTTTTCCTGAACCATGATTGCTGCCTAATAAACGCTTGTGGAATTGGAGTATTAGGGGGAAGGAGGATTCACCTCTGATTTTTAATCTTTGTTAATGAATTTTAATAATGCCAAATCTCATCTTTTAAGGCATGATTATTATGCTTTAGTTTGTAGCAGAAACGGCAGTTTGACGTCTCAGAAAATAAAGGAACTGTGCTTTTTATAGCATGTAATTTCTTTAAAGAGCATTTATTATTCATG
This sequence comes from Mesoplodon bidens, assembly GCF_964165515.1. Lineage (NCBI taxonomy): Eukaryota > Metazoa > Chordata > Mammalia > Artiodactyla > Ziphiidae > Mesoplodon > Mesoplodon bidens. Next base: position 162,245,973 of record NC_138178.1, on the reverse strand, counting down.
GTATTGTTGAGATAAATGCCGAGAATATTCAACACCCTGTTGTTGGCTGAAAACAATCCTCACTTCCTGCTCACATTTGGATAATTCTTTTTTCAAGGAAATTCTTTGAAGAAACAGTATGGCAATTCAAAATCTCATGTTTATCCATTAAGAATTTATATAAATGGACACATTCTGAGGAATTCACATTGCCTATGCTTAATTCAAATGTGGACTGCATGGAGCTTTCAAGAACATCTCAGGCTCTTAGAAGACAGTGCATTTGGCCCTAATAATACAGAGACACTAGTGGGATCCAATTCCTATTTAATCTGAAACTTCTATCTAATTCTCACCACTTCTAGCTTAAATGTTTAAAGTAACATCTTTATTGTGCCTGCTTTGCAGCAATATTTAATTTTCCCAGAGATGATTCTATATTTTGTGAGCCATTGTTGTATGTATGTATGCTCCTATGTTCCTTTTTTTCCCCAATGAGTGTTTATTTGCCCATATTTTAGTTTAAAAGCTACTGGGGATAATCTAACATCTATATTTTTCAAATGGTTAGTGGGGAGTTTCAAGTATATGATATTGATATAGAATTAATATTTTTAACTAGTAAAAATATAGCACTACAACTGTCTCAACCTTGAAGAATTTAAAGGATGTATTAAGTGTTATCATATCAGTACAGTTCTGCAAAGAATTTTCTACTGTTTATCTTTTTTGTTCAGATATTATTAGAGGAAACAAAGATAAATAATGTCAGGATATTTGTTCTCCAGAAGATTGCAATTTGGGATAAAGACAGGGTGTGGGATTTTTCCCCCACACCAAGCAATTATGGGACACCAGCTGTGTGGTCTACAATTGAAGGCACTTTTGACACTACCTACTTGGAGATAGTGTTAGATCCCACAGTTTAAGGGCTCAGTCCCAAGATGCCAACTGCAAGTAGTAAATCCCTAGGTTACCCACAACTTCTGTCTGACTTTGCTACACACTGGAGGTTCCCCCGACCTCCTCCCACTTGGATTTATTATTTGTTCAACTTGCTCACAGAAGTCAGGGAAATACTTACTTAGTTTATCAATTTATTAAAAGAACAATAAAGGATACAGATAAGTCATCAGGTGAGGAGATACATAGGGTGAGGACTGGGAGGGTCCCTAACACAGCAGCATCTGTCCTCATGGAGTTGGGGAGTGTCACCTTCTTTGAACATGGATTTGTTTACCAACACGGAAGACCTCAAACCCCATACCCTTGGGATTTTTATGGAAGCTTCCTTACGTAGGCATGACCAATTTTGAACCCCGTTTCCTGCCCCTCTCCCTTCTCTAGAGAATGGGGGACAGGGTTGAAATTTCCAAGATTGTAACATTGTTTGGTCTTGACTGGGGAGACCAGACCTGATCCAGAAGTCATCCAGAAACCCACCCCAGAGTCATTTCATTAGAACAAAAGACAATCCTGTCATTTAAGAAATTCCAGGGAATTTAGGAACCCTGTGTCAGGAACCGGGTCAAGGACCAAATATTAGAACATAAGATGCTCCTCACACTTTTATCACTTAGGAAATTCCAGGGGTTTCAGGAGCTCTGTGTTAGGAACCAGGGTCAGAGATTAAATGTTGCAATAAAGATTCTCCTAGGACCCCCTATTTACAAGGGTTTCAGTAACTCTGTTCTGGAAACCGAGGGCAGAAACCAATAAATATATTTTCTATTAATTCACAGATGGACAAACAAAAAAATAAGCACAATATAAGTTAACAACTAAGTAACTGTCATTGAACTGCTTCTTCTTCAGCTAATTATAAATTCTGATAAATATTAGAAAATAAAACTAAAACTCAAAAGTGTCCAGAGAGCAGACAAATAAAGGAGGAAGACAATGTAGAGGAAAGAGGTGGATCTGGTGAGTTTCATGTTTTCATGGTTTCTACCCTGAAGGCAGATCCCAGCCTGCTCTGTGGGGTAGCTAAACTCCCATAGAAAACCCATTATGTGTTGGGATTGAAAAACCAAAGACAGAATTCAGGATAACCATAGCTCCTGGAAAGTAAGGGTGGGAATGGATGAGAGGAGAGAGCCTGGGCAAAGGAGGACTGCAATCCTAAATTCAGAAGCAAAAACTAAGAAAACTCAGAAAGAAAAACAACAACAACAACAACTAAATTGGTCATAATATGGTAATAGATGAATAAATTTTGGTATATTTCAAATTAGAATCCTATGCAGTACTTAAAACACTTACAGTGCATTTAAAAGTTTCAAAAGTATAATATTAAAGTGAAAAAAGTAAATTGCAGAATGGTATTATTACAGACTGAATATTTGTGCTCCCCATTTCCCCCCAAATTCATATGTTCAGATTCTAACCCCCAATGTAATAGTGTTAAGAGGTGGGGCCTTTGGGAGGTGATTAGGTCATGAGGGTGGAACCCTCAGGAATGGGATTAGTACCATTATAACAGAGACCCCAGAAATCTCTCTAATCCCTTCCATCTTGTAAGGACATAACAAGAATGTGACACTTTTTGAACCAAGAAGTAAGCCCTCTCCAGCTTTCATCAGACACCAAATCTGCCAACCCCTTGATCTTGAACTTCTCAAACTCCAGATCTGTGAGAAATAAATTTCTGTGTTTTATAAACCATCCATTCTATGATATTCTGTTATAGCAGCCTGAACTGACTAAGACAGGTATCTATAATATGTTGCCTTTTACATACAATTTAAAAATCAAACAAACTATGCTGTATATAGTATGTATTTATGAACATATGTGTGCACATATATATAAAAATGTAAATATATATGAAAGGATACATAACAAATTAGGTTTGTGCTTAACAGGTTGGGAGAGAAGAAACAACTGGGGAAAACAAAATAAGCAAAAAGCTAATTTAAATTTACATGTAAGAATATAATTTTATCTTAAAAATTTCAAAGGAGAAAAAAATACCTGTGAATTTGCCAGTAGGAGCTGGATATTTATTTCTAGTTAAGAGTTTAAGAAAAACAACCTGGGCTTCCCTGGTAGCGCGGTGGTTGAGAGTCCGCCTGCCGATGCAGGAGACACGGGTTCGTGCCCCCATCCGGGAGGATCCCACATGCCGTGGAGTGGCTGGGCCTGTGAGCCATGGCCACTGAGCCTGTGCGTCCGGAGCCTGTGCTCCACAACGGGAGAGGCCAAAACAGTGAGAAGCCCGCGTACCGCAAAAAAAAAAAAAAAAAAAATTAAAAAAGAAAAACAACCCTATGGTTTTATAGAATGGTATGATGTCAGGTAAATAAATAGTTGCTGTATCTATTTGTAATGTTAGAAAAGGATTTTTCAATAGATACATCATTATTGTGAAAAATTAATCCAAAGTGTTTTCCTAAACTTATTTAAAATTTTAGTTCTGATGTAATATGCAACTTCTCACTTTTTTAAAAAAAATCCATAGATGATTGGTGATGCTTTTAGTGGGGATGAATGTAACAGATCAAGTTTACCATGTTATGGAGTTGATATTAAGAGCATTTAATTTAAAAGTAACCTTCTGCTGTTTACCCAATGAACTGCTAATTTGACAAAAAATCTGATTAGTTTCATCCAGAGTTGGATTCAATTTAGTGGAGACAACATTTGCTTCTAACTGAGTAGGTAGGACTGCTTCTCTCTTTTTACACTTACCTTCTCTCAATCATTCTTTATGGGTTCAGGGGCAAATTTAATTACTTTAATGCAATTGATCTTAAAATTAATGGCAAGAATGGCCAGAACCTCTACTGTGGAATAGGTCATATCCCCTTATATAATATTTACTTCACTGCTTATCAGTGCCTTTTACCTGTCATATGTTTAGAGAAAGATGAATAATGGTGAAACCTTTGCAATCCTGCAACCTAACATACAGATAATGGGAAATAAGCTTGCATAGAATTAGCTTAAAATATGCAAAATAAAACTGGAGACAAATTAAGAAGATATGAAAGACTTTCTGAAGACTATTTTTTCTCATGGAAAAAAACCAGCCAAAACTCACTTCTACATGAAAACCAATCTTTCTTTTTGTCAGAAACACAGAGAGGAGTTGTAAGCATCTTTTAGACATTTATTTTAGAAACTCAGCCCACCCTTGACAGACTAATTGCTTGTTCACTGAAGAAAAATCCCAACAACATATAATGATCCCTGTTAGTTAAACAATCTCTCTCTGGTGATGTCATCTATGCTGGTGTTGGAAAGAGCTTCTGAAAAATGCTTTGCACTTAAAAGGCACTTTCTCTCTGATGGAAACGTTGATTTGTCCGCCTAGTCCCTATTAAAAATAGTAAAATAAATGCACATTAATGGTCATTTAAGTAGTGGTTACATTTTTCCTATTCAGCTAGTCAGTTTCAAACCTTGGTTGCTTTATTTATATTTTCTATTTTAACCCTGCATCATTAGACTTAAGGGTACAAAAGACCTATCAGTGCAACAAGAAAGATATTTTTGTTGGGTTGTTTGCACTTTGTCTTGGGATATTTGTTTTCTGAAGGACTGTAAAACAAAAAACAAGTCAGCCTGAGAGGCACAGTCAGAGATTATGAGTTAAACAAGTAACATGTGTGGTTCCTGATACTTTGAATTTAATGTAATACAAATCTACCTTTCTCTCAGGATAAGAGTTGTTGTAGCTTCAGTGATTACTTGGAGTAAATATATGTTTGACTTTGTGGTCAGATCTCATGTGAAATTTCATGGAGGTCACATTTTAAGGGTCAGCCATCATATTTAAAGCATCTAGAAAGAGAGCAACCAGGAAGGTGAAGTGTCCACAATCCATGGGCTATTTGGGTCTCTCAAGGGATCTTGACAGAGTTATGGTGGGGCAAGAGAAGACTAAGAGTAAACAGCTTAGTTTGCTCCATATAACTGGGAAATTATCATGTGCATGAAAAGATGCCACCTGTACTGTTCCAGATAGTGGAGTTAGCACCAATGGATGAACATTACAGAAAAGTAATTTTTAAAACAATGTAACAAAGAATTTCTTTGCAGTTTAAAGTTGTAAGTGTTGATTAGAATATGTACTCACTGCTCCTTATTTTACTTATGAAGCTAGAAAAAGACCTCTGAAAGATGCATTTGATGCTTTCATGCAGTGGAAGACTGAATGCTTTATTTACATCTCTTTGAATCTTGACATCTGATTTCTCCTACTTGTGTTAGGGCCCAAGTCAGGCATTGTGAAGTAGTCTGATGCAATCTCCATAATAGTTTCCCTAGAGAAGGGGTTGGTGTGAATGGATAAGTAAAGAAATATTTAACATTTTTCAGCAATCCAGTGGAAACATTGACATGCTAATCTGAATTGAATTCTTAACCTAAATGTCATATACAGGCTATTACTGGCTGTTAGCTTAGTATTTAGAGGTGACACTGGGGGACACCACTTTCAGTCAATTTCAGGACCTTGGTTGCTTTATGTACATATACAAGAGTAAAAACAGGACAAAGATCCTAAAAGAGACTTCTGCAAAAAGTGATGTTTTATTATGACCTGGTTATTTGTTTTAGGAATAGTATAATCCCCCATTATACTTTTCTGGTACTTCTTTCACAGTACACATTACCAGTTACTTTTTCTTTCATTAATTTATATAGTTTATAGTTTACTGAACAAGTATTTGTATATAAGTGTTAATGTTCTTGGCACAGCAGATAACATACTTGAAAGTATCTTTTCTTTCATAAAGAATCTATAATAGTGTGTTGGGTGTGGGTAGCAGGCAATAAGTAAGCAAAAAAAAAAAAGGAGTACGAGGATAGTTGACTGTTAAGAGGTGCTATGAAGGAAAGGCTATAAAAATAATAACAAAAGTCATGTGATAGATTGTATTTGCTGACACGGAGCAGGAGGGAATTCTAGCTCTGGGGAAGTATATTAGTGAGGGTTCACCAGATAAACAAAACCAATAAATACAATGTGTGTGTGTGTGTGTGTGTGTGTGTGTGTGTGTGTGTGCGTGGAGGGAGAGAAAGAGAGAGAGAGAGATTGAGAGACTGAGAGCTAATGTTGAGGTCCAAGTCCCAGAGGTCCCAGAGGTCCCAGAGAAGATCTCATGTTGACGTTCAAGTCTGAAGGCCATCTGCTGCAGAATTCCTTCCTGCTCAGGGGAGGTCTGTCTTTGTGCTGTTAAGGCCTTCAACTGATTGAACAAGTCCCACCCATATTATGGAGAGCAATCTGCTTTTACTGAGAATCTACTGATTTAAATGTTAATTTCAACTAAAAACATCCTCACAGAAACATCCAGAATAACATCTGGGTACTGTGACCCAGCCAAACTGACAAATAAAATTAAGCTTCGCAGGAAGTAACATTTAAGTTAAAACATGAATGTAAGAGATACAAGGGGAAAGAATTTCAACAACGAGGAAGAATAAGCACAAAAAATAATGTTTTGTGTTTGAGAAACAGAAAGAAAGCCAGCATGACTGGAGTGCAGTGAATAAGCTGGAAAGTGATTGAGAAAGTAGGGGAATTAGGGAAAGGCAAATTATGTAAGGTGATGATTTTAAACTTTGACTATTAGAATCACCGGGGGAGCTTAAAAAAAGGCTCTGGGAGTGTAACCAAAGCATCAGTAGGTTCCCCATGTAATTCAATGTGCAGTTCAAGGTTGAGAACACATGGAAACCCAGTGCTAAGATTTTATTCCAATGAAAGATGATGTTACTAGTAAGTTTTAAGAAGGTAAGGTGCATGACATGTTCCACATTAAAAACATCATTATGGAAGGAATTCTGATTCCAAGAATGGCTGGACATTGCTTCTGAAAACAATCACAAAACTGAACGAAATTATTCAAAAAAATAAATAAATAAATTGATGACATTGGAGAGCAAACCAAAAGAGTCAGAAGCTCGAGGTAATCTGACACTAGAAAAAGGAAAGTACATGGATGATTATGTATATAACTTTTTCCCAAGGGCACTTCCCAGTGTGTGTAGCACAGATTGGCTAGAACTCAAGGATACATTTTCAGTTGTATTGGCTGGAGATCAAATAGAATGGAGTTTTGAGCTGTTGGAAAGACTTGGAATTGGGGCTGGGTGAGAGTAAACCTAGATTAGAACTACAGAAAAGGAGATCCCCAAACTTCATATATACCTAAGTTATAGACTTAGCTAAGTCCTAAACCACATGCTTATGGAGGAGACTCCAGTAAGCCTTGCCATAAGCAAGTCTGATAAAGGTGAGAAGAGAATCCTGCTGCCCACAGACACTTGAGTTTAGGGCTTGAATCCAGCTAAAGTAGAAGCCCTGGGTAAACCTCTGGATTTCCTCTAAAACCCTATAAGTGTCATAACTTAAGAGTATAGATGAAGTCCTAGGACAAAGTCCCAGATGCAGTGACAGAACTATGAAATATGCCTATAACTAGGGGTAAAACTAAAACACATGTGCCCTGAAACACATAAAACAAAATTCAAGGTGATCCAGTAGTAATTTAACTTCTGGGTAGATCAAAAATAGACTCACTTCAAAGGAAAACAAGATCCAGGGTCTCTACAAACATATCACCTGCAATGTCTAGTATACAATAAGAATTACTAGACCTGTGAAGAAACAGAATTGCTTCCCATAGTATATATATATAATTTTTTAGAGAGAAAAGAGCAGTCGCAAAATGACCAAAAGTTGAAATTAGCAGAAAATAATTTTAAAGCAAGTAGTATTAATATGTTCATGACTGAAAGGAAAATATGATCATAATGAGTGAACTGATAGAGAATCTCAGTAGACGTAAAAACTATGAAAAATAAAGAAGCAAGTGGAAATTCTAAAACTGAAAATTACAATATCTGAATTGAAAATTCTGCTTTACAGACTTAGAAAATGAGCTTTAAGTCAAATCAATAAAATATTTCCAACTTGAAGAATAGAGAAAATGAACACAGTCTCAGTGACTTTTAGGAAAATATCAAACAGTCTAAATAACATCTAATTGAAATTCCTGAGGAAACAGAGATAGAGAATGGGATGGAAAAAATATTTAATGTGATAAAAGAAAATAGTTCCACAATTTGTTAAAGACTATCAAAAGAATCAGCAAAAAACTTTAACATTATATTATAGTGCTTTAATGTATAAACCATATATGACTATAAGATCACACAGGCTGGGGGAGGGTATTAAACTGTTAAAATTTCTTTTATTATCATTGAAAGGATACAAGATTAACTCTATTACACTGAGATAAATTAAGAATCATGTCAGGGCTTCCCTGGTGGTGCAGTGGTTGAGAGTCCGCCTGCCGATGCAGGGGACACGGGTTCGTGCCCCGGTCCGGGAAGATCCCACATGCCGCGGAGTGGCTAGGCCCGTGAGCCATGGCTGCTGAGCCTGCGTGTCTGGAGCCTGTGCTCTGCAACGGGAGAGGCCACAACTGTGAGAGGCCCACGTACTGGAAAAAAAAAAAAAAAAAAGAATCATGTCAAAATCTCAGGAGACTCACTAAGATGAAGCATAAATGTACAAGTAAAACTCTAGTAGAGAAATTAAAACAGAATAATAAAAATAGTTAACTCCAAAGAAGGCAGACAAAGAGAGGGGAAAAACAGTGAAGACATATACAAATGAAATAGAAACATGTTAAAGCTAAACCCAGCTATACAAATAGCTATATTAAAAATAAATAAATTACTCAATTTAAAAGAGTTGCTATCAGATTAGAAAAAAGAGAAAAAACAAAGTATTTGTTGTCTGTAACACACAATTTAAAAATCTAGTGACACAGAAATTAAAATAAAAGAATTCAAAAAGAGATATCATTCAAAATGCAAGCATAAAATACCTATGTGGCTTCATTGATATACAAGTTGACTGCAAGGTAAGTGTATTGTTAGAAGTAGAAAGATTTCATAATGATAAAAAAATCAACTTATCGGGAAGGTATAACTATCATAACTATGTAGGACTTAATAACAGAGCTTGAATGTATATGTTTTTAAAAAATGGAAATATATAGAGTAGTAAACAAAAATATGTAGAGTAGTAAACAAATTCACAAACATAGTTGATTTTAACATCACTCTCAGTGATTGATATAACAACTAGACAAAAAGTCAGTAAAGGCATAAATATCTAATCAATGATATCACTGAAATTGATCTAATAAGCATTTGGCACTTCAAACTGTGAAATACCATTCCTTTCATATACACATGGAACGTTCAAGACAGAGCATATGGTTACCCACTAAATGTCTTAATAAATCAAAAGATGTATGCTTATATTACAAACAAATATGTGCTTAAAATTGTCTATGTTTCCATCTTGTGAAGCTGGATATAAAAATGTTAAACCCACAGTATATAGATAAAAGTAAATAATTAAAATAAGAGCAGAAATAAATGAAATAGAAAAGAGAAAAATGATAGAGAAAATCAACCACACTAAAAGCTAGGTCATTAAATAACATTGCTAAACCTCTAACAAGAGTGCTTAGAAAAATGAGACAAGGCATGTTTACCTATATCAGGAATTTAAGGCATGATATCATTATAGATTATGTAGGTACTAAAGCTATAATAAAGACTATAATAAACAACTTATGCCAATAAATTTGAAATCTTAGATGAAATGTAAAAATTCAAGTGCCTTATTAAAGAAAATTTCAGACACAGTTTCTATCTATGAATTCTGTCAAGTATTTAAGGAAGAAACAATGACAATCTCAAACAAATTCCTTTAGAAAACAGAGGAAGAAAAACTTCCCAATTTGTTTTATAAAACCAGCATAGCCCAGATGCCAAGCCCTAACAAAGAAATTATAAGAAAAAAGAAATTATAGACCAGCATCTTTGAACATAGAAACCAAGACATTTCCTAAAAATATTGGCAAATTAAATTCAGCGGTATTTCAAAAAGAATATATAATACACAACCAAGTGTTTTAATCTAAGGTTATAAGGAATACAAGGTTTGTTTAGAACTTGAAACATATCAATATAATTTACAATATAAATAAATACAGGAGAAACATATAATTTCAATCAAACATTTGACAAAATTTAATACCATTCATGGTTTTAAAAAATAACCCAGCAAATGGAATGAAAGGGAACCTCTTCAGTCTAATAGAAGTCATCTTCAAAACCCAAAGTTAACATCACACCAGAGGGTAAAATATTAAACATTTTCTTAGTGGTAATTGGGAATAATGCAAGGATGTCTGCTCTTACCACATCTATTCACCACTGTCCTTGAGGTCCTAGTCAGTGCAATAAGATGAGAAACATAAGTAGAAGATAAAGATTTGTAAAGGAAAAGATAAAATTTATTACTCAGAGATTAACGATGGGTTTTTGTAGAAAATATTAAGAATGTACCAAATAACTGCTAGAACTCATATAAGAATTTGTCAAGGTCACAGAATGCAAGGTTATTATACAAGAATTGTTTTTGTCTCTGTATAGTAGTAGCAAAGAATTTGAAAATACAATTTAAAAAATTAATTTTTTTGTTTGGAGACATAGATTTATTTGTTTTTTTTTTGCTTTATAACAAATTTAATCAGTTATACATATACATATGTTCCCATATTCCCTCCCTTTTGCGTCTCCCTCCCACCCTCCATATCCCACCCCTCCAGGCAGTCACAAAGCACCGAGCTGATCTCCCTGTGCTATGCAGCTGCTTCCCACTAGCTATCTACCTTACGTTTGGTAGTGTATATATGTCCATGCCGCTCTTTCACTTTGTCACAGCTTACCCTTCCCCCTCCCCATATCCTCAAGTCCATTCTCTAGTAGGTCTGTGTCTTTATTCCTGTCTTACCCCTATGTTCTTCATGACATTTTTTTTTCTTAAATTCCATATATATGTGTCAGCATACAGTATTTGTCTTTCTCTTTCTGACTTACTTCACTCTGTATGACAGACTCTAGGTCCATCCACCTCATTACAAATAGCTCAGTTTCGTTTCTTTTTATGGCTGAGTAATATTCCATTGTATATATGTGCCACATCTTCTTTACCCATTCATCCGATGATGGACACTTAGGTTGTTTCCATCTCTGGGCTATTGTAAATAGGGCTGCTATGAACATTTTGGTACATGTCTCTTTTTGAATTATGGTTTTCTCAGGGTATATGCCCAGTAGTGGGATTGCTGGGTCATATGGTAGTTCTATTTGTAGTTTTTTAAGGAACCTCCATACCGTTCTCCATAGTGGCTGTACCAATTCACATTCCCACCAGCAGTGCAAGAGTGTTCCTTTTTTTCCACATCCTCTCCAGCATTTATTGTTTCTAGATTTTTTGATGATGGTCATTCTGACTGGTGTCAGGTGATATCTCATTGTAGTTTTGATTTGCATTTCTCTAATGAGCAAAGATGTTGAGCATCCTTTCATGTGTTTGTTGGCAGTCTGTATATCTTCTGTGAAGAAATGTCTATTTAGGTCTTCTGCCCATTTTTGGATTGGGTTGTTTGTTTTTAAAAAATTAATTTTTAAATCATATCAAAATCATAAATTCTTAGGATTAATTTTAATGCAAAACCTCTACAAAGAAAACAGTAACACATTACTGAAGGAAATTAAAGAAATTCATAAAATCACAACCAAAATTAAAACAGCTTTTTTAATAAAGTAGGCTTTAAAGAGTTAATTCTTAATTTTACATGAAAATTAAAAGGTACTATAATAGGCAAAGCAAGCCTGAAAATAAAGAGTACAGTTGGTGGACTCAAAGTACCTGATTTTAAGATTAACTATAAAGCTATTGAAACTGAGAAGGTGTGATATTGACATATAAATAAAAAAATCAGTAGGGCAGAATGGAGAAGTCCAAAACAGTCCCACTCAAATTCGATTTTCAACCAAAGCTCCAAGTCAATTCAATGGTGAAAGGAAATTCTTTTTTCTAAGACTTTTTCCCAAGATTTGGGGGGCATAGAGGCAAAGGTGGGGAAAGTAAATATCTTTGTCAGGAAAAAAGAAAAAAGATCTTGCCTCACTTCATACACATGAATTTAATACAATCCAGATCATAGACTAAAACATAACCACCAATACTATCAATTCTAAGAGGAAACATAAAATATTATCTTCATGACCTTGAGGTTGGCAACAACTTCTTGAACAATACACAAAAGCCCACTAACAATGAAAAGAGAAAAATGTAAATGGGCTTCATCTACATTAAAAACCTTTGTTTATCAAAAGACAAGAGAGCTAAGTACATTCTGGGAGAAGTACAGACATTATCAATAAATATATCTGACAAAGGATCTGAGTACAAAATACATAAATAACGCCTACAGATTAATAATAAAAAGACAAGAAAGCCAAAAAAATATTGGACAAAAGATTTGAATGGACCCTTCCATAAAGAAAACATACAAATGGCCAATAAGCATATGAAAAGATGTTCAACATCTTTTAATCAGAGAATTGCAAATTAAAACTGCTTTAGAGTGGCTAAAATTAAAGACTAGCAACACTAAATGTTTAGAGAGGATATGGAGCAACCGGACTTCTTACAAATTGTTGGTGAGGTACAACCACAATTAGAAAATAGTTTGGCAATTTCTTATAGAGTTAAATATACACTTACCATATGATCCAACATTTCTAGTCCTAGATACTTAACTCAAGAGAAATTAAAACATATGTCTGCACTTATGCTTGAACCCAGATTTTCATTGTACCTTTATTCAAAGTAGCACAAAACTGGAAACAACTTAATGTTCATCAATGGGAGAATGGATATATAAATTGTTATTTACACAATGGAATTCTACTGAGCAGTAAGAAGGAATCAACTTACAATACATGTAAAAATATGAATAAATGTCATAAATACGACACAGAGTGAAAGAAATCTGCACATTGATATAAAGGAGTACATACTGCATGGTTACTTTGATATGTGCTCAAGAACAAAGAAATGAATCTATTATAGCAAGAGGCATCAGAGTAGGAGTTGTCTACAGAGTGGGCTGGGATTGACAGAAAGGGTTGTGGAGGTGTAATGAAAATATCTGATATCTTGATTAGGATGAGTGTATACATTTATTGGAAGTCTTCAAATTGTACACATGAAATTAATGCATTTCTACTGAATGCCAACTTGGTGTCATTTTAATGGTTTATTTGAGGGATAGATGTGAATGAAAGCTAGAAGAGTTAGGAGGACAATTCAGCAGTCTGGACAAGAGATGATGATAGTTCAGACTAGCATGTTAAGAATACAGTTGGGGAGCAATTAGGTAAGTCATGATGTTTGAAGGTGAAACTGGCAGGAATTGCTGATGGATTCTGATACAAGGGTGAGAGAAAGAGGATTCAAAGATGCTTCTTTGATTTTGGTAGAGAAAACTTGGTGGATAACATCACTCTTTCCAGAGACTGTGAAGTCTTAAGAAAGGAACAATGTTGGAGAATAGGTATGTATGGTAAATCTTGCAGGATTTGAAGAGTTCTTTTTTGTCCATGTTAAGTTTGCAATACGTTTCGGATGTGCAAACAGGGATATCAGTCACTTGCATATATCAGTCTGGTCTTCAATGAAGAGGTCAGTGCTGGGGATATTCATTTGAAGGCCTTAGCATAACGATTGCATTTAAGGCCATGGAACTTTGAGATACAGAGTTATAAGGTAGGAGTTGTGTAGCTGCACAGGTATGTGTTTCATGTTGTCCAGAAGGAAGAAATTGTCCTCTACCTTTTTAGGTTCTTCTGGCTGGTCTGAGAATTAAATTGACATGAAACAGATTAACAGGAGAAAACTGAACAAAAATTTAATAACATGTGTACATGGGAGAGATGCAGGAACACTAAGTATTTCCCCAAAATGGCCAAAACCCTCACCTTAAATACCATCTTCACCTAAAGACAGAAAAGGATGTTGTGGGCAGGGGTTTGGGATTTCAAAGTTGAGGAAGGCAAATCACATGGAGATGGAAAGTGAATGTTTGGTAAACAAATGTTTGCTGGGCCATGCAAAAACAATGGGACACAGAGTGGGCTATGGTCTCTTAGGTGCCCTCCCCCCGCCCCTCCCCCACACCTAGCCCATATTCTTTGCAGATATCTCTGGAAATAGTTCTGTTCCTAGAATAAGCACACTATCTAAAAAACATTTTTTAGGCTGTTAAGGGGAAGGTCAAAGATTTTTCCTGAGATTCTTAGGCCTTGATTGTTTTCAGCTAAAAATAATCCACATACCAAAAAGACATTTTGGGGTGGCAAGTTTTGCTCCCCTACAATTTCCTCTGTACAACTAGATTAGAATTCTCTGAAGGTAGACATAGTGTTTTTGCTCTTCTTTCTAATCTTTACAGCAGAATATCTTACAAAGAAAAGGTGCTCTCTGAATGCTTGTTCAATGTGTTGACAAGTGAATGAGTAAATGAAAACATATTTTTCTCTTGAAATAGAAAAACAAAAGACATATCAAAATCAAAATAATGAACTGGTAAAGCACCAAACAAGAAATTAATCTGAGTATGTAAAATATCTGCTAGTATTTTTAGATGACCTATGAAAATGACATGTCTACTAATTTTATTACAATATATAAAAGGTTATGGGACTTATGATAAGATCATGGTTTGGGTTCTAGCTGTGCCATCTGAAAAGTACAACTTTAAGCAAATTTCTTAATGATGTAGTTTTCTTCTCTTAAAAATTGTGATAATAATTATATGCATTATGTGAGATAGTTGTACAGATCAAAGGAAATGTATAGTATAAAGTGCATTGTAGGTAGTCATGAGAAACGTAAATAGCATATGTGATATATATATTATATATATACTTATTTATTATCACAGTGGAATATTCAATGTCGTATTTCTACCAGACTGTACTTTCATAGCAAACTTGTTAAATCATTAGCCTGAAAATAATTACCAGGGCTCCCTGAATTTTAATTTGTAATATCAGATGAAAAAGTCCAGAAAGCATGCACCTTAAGTGGAAAAATTTAACATAACCTGTGAGAACCTGATGAGGAGCTGTTTCCAAAAGGCGGTCCTGTGAAACTCCATAAACCATGTTATGTAGAGGATTATCTACTTGTAAGACTGGCCTTGGCTTGTAGACTGAATGCCTCAAGTACAAAGAGATTGCATTCGCCTTGGAGTAGTCATAAAGGGATTTCACCTGACTTTGTTCTTAGCTGAAAGTACAAAGGTAGCAAGCCCTATGTTAGGAGAATCCCATCAACCCCCACGACCTGTTTCTGCCAAGGTCGAAGATGGATGAGGCCGGAAAGCTGCCGTGCCTGACTGCATTGTGTAGCAGTTCGGGTATGGTCTCAGCCAGAACTCTGGACATGCATCCGTGATCCGGTATTGAGTCACTTCCCCCAGCCCAGGTGGTAGACAGCTCTGGGTTTGTACAGCTGGGTCAGATCACACAGGCATGGGGAGTATCACAAGGATGGAGAGAATGACATGGGATGTTTCATGAACACAGATGCCAAAGCAGGTGCTGTTGGCTGGTGCACTAAACCACATAGACAACCCTGAGACTCCATGAAACACTTAGCAGTAACAGTCTCCCCTAGAGCCTGTACAATCCTTTGTACTTCCCCAAGCTCTTTCAGCAACACACAGCTGGGCCAAGTACAAATGCATTGGATCCATGTTAGTAGTTCTGAACTTGAGTTCTTGCTATATGCACTTACTCACCATGTGACCTTGTGCAATGTTCATTTGCTCCTTGTCCTGTTGAGTTTTTCATTGTAAAACTGGGTAATATCATGACTTATTTCTTAGAAATAATTTGAAGATTATGCGATCTAAATTATAGAATGTCTATCATGCAGTCTGGCACACCTTAGGTATTCAGAAACAGTTAATCTCATTCTGCTTAGACTTGCTATGGTCTAAACTAATGCTGCCTAATAGAAATATAATATAAATCACACATATATTTTAAATTTTCTCATAGCCACATAAAAAAAGTAAAAAGAAACACAAAATTAATCTTAATAATACACAATAAATCTACAACATTATCTTTTCAATAAGTAATTGATATGAGTTTATAAATGAAATATTTTTCATTTTGTGTTTATTTTTAAACTGAATAAAATTAAATAAAATTTAAAAATTCAGTTCCTCGACCTGGCTCTCTGCATTTTAAGTACTCAGCATTTACATGTGGCTATGGTGTTGGACAGTGAAGGTCTAGAAGAATATTCATTGTGAGGGAACAATAGACAGAAGCAGAGAGAATAGAGTTACATTGGCTAAGACTCGCCAGCCAGTAAGATAAGAAAAATAAGATGAATTTATCAAAAAATGCTGTTGAATGTGTAGGTAGAGTATAGGTTTATTATTTTGTAAAAAACAAGTAAGTCAGAGTAATTTTGAGGGATGGATGGATTGGAGATTAAAAGTTCAATTGTGCACATGCTGAGTTAGAGTTGATATCAAGAGACCTCTGTAGAGATGCCTAGAAAATAGATGAACATGTCTACAGGGAACTTGGGCAAAGAAGGACTCTTCAATAAAAGTGTGGATGTCAAGTTTGTGGATGAATTCTGCAAGAGAGAAGGAGACTTAGAGGGAATGGGGATTGAGGAACTTTGGTTTGCCAGCATTTAGACCAAGAAAGGAAAAGAAGCCAACCTAAAAGCAAAACAAGAATACAGAAAAGCAGAAGAATCCAGTCAATGTAATGTCACAGAGGCAAAGAGTTAAGTGACTTTCTGAGAAACAGTGAGATGGTGTGTCAATGGTCCCAGAGAGAGAGATGGAGGGAGGGACACAGCTCACCTCTGACACCCAGTGCAGCATCCCTCTTCCGTGCGTTGCAGATGCCTGTCCTGCCTGCTCCATGTTACACGTCAGCACCATCTCAGCCATCCTCTGCTCTGCTCCAACACCCACATTCATCTAAAAGAACAGCCTGTCACTTTTCCTATTGCTTGTCTTGCACACAGTTTGGGGGATTTGGTTTTTTCATTTGACTTGTTCATCCATTAAATTTGTACTTATATAGCTCCTACTTGCTGGTGCTCAGCTCTGGGCATATAGAAATGAACAAGGTCCCTCCTTCTCTAAGAGAAGATCTGGCTTTACATGAGACAGTCTCAGCTAAAACTACCTATTCTTACCATCTCCAAACCTGAGTTTGTAAAGGGAGCAACTTTACTTTCCTTATGTCAGGTGGGGTTCTTTTTCTGTTTGGGAGTATAAGAGGCATCGTTTCTCAGAAGTCTTTTAGCTTCAGAGTGCCTGATGATATCCTCCAGCATTTTCAGGCTTACTGCCTATTTATGACAATTGATACAATCTTTTAAACTAGTAATGATGTTTCCTTTCAATACATTATTTTAAAATAAATATATTTTAAGTTATAATGTAAAGTGGTTAAAAAATTAAGTAATATTAGTTTCAGGTAATATCATAATGTTTAAGTTTGGAAAGCTCTGAATTAGAGAATGATAAAAGCATATGTATCATCAGTATCAATGAGGCTACATGGTGTAGAGTCTAAATTCTTCAGATATAAACAGAGAGAGGATATACCTTGATTTTAGCTATATTCTGCTATACTCTGAAACAGCAGCATCTACATCAAGAACAGTGAAGTGTCTGAGATTTTACCCTATTTGCAAGCGAATAGGTTATTTTCATGGTTGTGTAGAAGACAGTTTGT
This sequence comes from Mesoplodon bidens, assembly GCF_964165515.1. NCBI lineage: Eukaryota > Metazoa > Chordata > Mammalia > Artiodactyla > Ziphiidae > Mesoplodon > Mesoplodon bidens. Next base: position 162,228,321 of record NC_138178.1, on the reverse strand, counting down.
TACTCAACAGCAATAGTGGTAGTCAGAGCATGAGTATTTTTGTACCAGTTTCCCAAGCCCTGTTTCCCACTGGGTGACATGAAGAGGAATGATACCTGCACATACAGTGGGTTGCATTTCAGGAAAGGAGGCTTGAGCTTAGAGAACCCCAATCTTTTATAATGGGCAGAAAGCATGCTTCCCTACGTTCTTGAGGGACACATTATCTTTATTATATTGGACTTAAGCATGCCTGCCCTTTGCTTCACAAGGAGACACTATATCTTTGTCTTCACTGAACAAACATTCATGAAGAGACAGTGCACAACAAAGAGCAGTGGGTGTCTCCCTTCACAAGACACATAGAAATGTGACAGCCCCATGGAGAGCTGTCTCCCAGCAATCAGTGTTTTAACACATGACAGAAAAAAAATCCCATAAAAAGCCATTTTGATCATTGTGATATATGACATTTTGCAAATTGTTGACTCATTAGTTCACAATCTGAAAACCACTCAAAAACTCTTTCTTCTTGGGACACGTATTTATAGAAACTAGTCATTAATTAGACTTGAAATGAATTCTTCCATTAAAATGAGTATAACTTGAAAAACCAGATGTACTTAGAAGCATAGGTACCTTTGGCCACCCACTAATGAATGCAACATATTCGAGATAATACTTGCCTATTTTCTAATAATTACTTGAAAAAAATCACAATCACAAATCTGATGGGTTTTTAAGAAAACTACTACATATCTCACTGTGGCATGTTAGGGTTCTGTTATATGCAGCAATAACACTTATTATGTGCTGGCAGAGGTGGGAATTTTGCAATTATGCTAAAATCTTACAATGTAAAGAAACTTTAGTCAAGCATAGTATCAAACAATTCTGCTAATTACCCCTGGTAGTTTTCTGTTTTGTTTTGTTTTCTTTAAGTGCATATGGCATATGCCACATGTATCTGAAAAAGCCATTTCTCTTTGATTAGTGGCAAAACCTCAGACATTTTTTATTGATAAATTTCAAAATGTTAAATATCTTTATTATAAGCTGAAATCCTGTTTCATAATATAAAAGTCATTAAAGTCTGCATTTTCAGGCAAAAATTGAATTTATTTTTGAAAACAGAAATCTCAGGTTAGACAAAATATAGAGTGGCTAATTTGGAGGAAAAGCAGTTAACATAACCCTTTCTATGCCAGTTTACCCAACATTCACCTTTGTCTTTAAAGGCTAGTTTTGGGGAAACAATTTGTCTATCAAAACTAAGTATGAATGACTTATTTAACCAAGACTGTGGCTGATTGTGAATGGATATAAATCTTTTTCAAGACAGTTCTCTTCTAGTGGTACATGAGAATGGACAATAATTCAACACTGAAGAAATGGAATTATCCTTTGAGAGCATGGATCTTAGCATAGTTCAGTTCATCAGAAACAATACACTTTTAGTACTTAAATTTTGTATTTTTAAATAAAATTTTTTTTACCATGAATTTTACATAAGTATTTAGTCAGAACCATACGATACATATTGTTAATTTTTGATGCAATCTTTTAAAATTCTTTCTTTGTTTAGTTTTCCCTTTTCTTCTACTTCTAGCCACTTTATACTCTTATCATGTAACTGTCCTGAATGTATCCTTGTATATCTTTCTCCTTGCTCTGATAATAACACTTAACATACATATGAAATGTCTTATATTTTATAAAATATGTCACAATACAATGAATTTATTATTATATTTTACATTTATTACTTAATATTCTTGGATATCCCTCCAATTTAACTTGCATATTTCTAATTCTTTCCTTTTTAGTGGACGTATAATAATATCACAGGGAATGGTTGCCCTATAATTTATTTAAGTATTCCACTAGTAATGAACAAGTATTTTGTTCCCAGATTTTTTTGTCACTATCAACAATGCTATAATAAACTTCCTGTACATATACACTTATATACTAGTGCTTTTATTCCTATGAGTAGATTTCTAGGATTTGGATTTCTAGGATGAAGGATATTTACATTCTAAAATTTTTAATAAATATTGCTATGTTGCTAGGTGACTTTCCAGAAAAGGTGATGTATATTCTCATTTCCTTCAGCCATGAACTCCAGTAAGATTTTATCTTTACTCCTATCAACCATAGGTTTTTTTGGAGTCTTTGTAAGGATGGACATTCTAGAATGGGTAACTAAAGAGTCAGGAAATAATTTATCACCTTTCACAACCCAGAGAAAGGTCTCACCCTTTATGATTGTTGTCCTTAGCCTGGACATCAGGGATCAGGATGACAATGATCTACATGTTAATTATACAGACAATACTAGGTTGAACCTCATGGAATTGCCTACATTCAATTATTTTTCACCCAAAGAATGACAATATCATATGGTTCCACCTTACACTTCTATGGTGTTTTCTAGTGTATACGTTGCTATCACAGAATTTTAATAGTGATACTAATTAGATTTATTGGGCATATGTCAGACATATTGCAGACATACTGTGCCAGACATACTGCACATTGCCTTTTCTCATATGTTCTTACAACAATCCCTTGAACCGATTCAACAAGAAACTCTGGTGTACTCACCAGCTTGTTATCATATCTTACCCACGTCCCAGGCTTGGCATCGTTTTGTCCCTACTGTAACTCCATTTTCAAGTTCAGACTTGCTCGAGTCGCTGCTTTGTTCCCCCTTTCCCTTTCTTCTTCTACCACATTACCCTCCTTGCTGTTGAAACCATCTGTAAGGATGTTTTTTATCAAAGATACACTTGGAACCTCCCTCCTCCCACATGCCAGAAGTCACGACAAGATGACAATCCATGTGTATCTAGGGGAAAAATGTTTAGCCACTGCTTCTGATACCATTAAACTTCAAGTTTGAAAGCCATTGTTCAGGACATTATCTATTGTTGAAACTTCCATAAAAAAACTATTAAAAAGTAAATGATTATCACTTGGTACTTTCCATTGAGGCTAATCACAAAGGTGGTGTATGATATCAGCAAAGCAGCAACATATAATCAAAACAGATTTTAGGAATTCATATTTAAACACAAATTAAAGAAAGCAAAAAATGTCAAACAAATGGCATGTGAATAAAGAATACTGTCATGAGTTAGTAGAAATAACTGAAAAGTAATGATAACATTATAATCAGGATGCCGACAGATATAAATGCCATTTAACCAGGTGAGAGGAAGTAAGATGACAGGTGGCAAATATATTCAAGTTCCTAAATGTCATTTGGTAATGAGTGCTTTTTGAGATCTTTACCTAAGATCAGGGCTAAAATTCTCTTCAGTGTATTTCATAAATTTTAAATAACATGGGTATACTTTCTCTTGTCCTCCAACTTTTTCTGTATATTCATCATTTCTTTTCAAGGGGTTTGTATTTCTTAATCGACTAGAAGAACTGCGTTCTTTGTTCTTTATTTGTTTTTCGTAGTGAAAGGTATACAGCAGTGACTTAGAAATGCTGATTAATTGAGGCATTGACACAGTGGACCTTGGAAGAAGAAGAAAGTGGGAATTATACTGTGAAATGTGAATATTAATAACCTGGCATTGTTATGGATTTCTACTGCGCTGAGAGCTTTATGTAGTAGCAATTAGAAATTCAGTCTCTTGGCCCAGCCTGCATGGGTTTACATCCCCTTCACTGACAGAATGCTATTGGGCAGTAACTCAACTTAATCTTGCCTAATTTCTCCCATGTGGAAAAGAGAGTATAATTACATCTGCCTCATAGCTTTATAGTGAGGTTTAAAGGAGTTAATATTTATAAAGACTTAGAACAAAGTTTGTTATACAGTAAGCACTCAAGAATGGTTAATGGTTATAACTAACAACTTTGTGGATGTTATCATTATTCACATAAGAAATAGAAATTCAGAATTTACCAAAACATCAATACCCTTAGCCTGGATATAATCTAGAGTAGTGATAAAGAGAACAGACCTTTGATCAGACAGACTTAAGCTCAAATTCTGGTACCACTCCTTTAATCAGAGTACCAGTGGGAAAGAGATGGTCTACACACTCTAAGAATTGAGGAGAATTTGAGAAAGAAACTTTTAAAGTTATAGTCAGGGTTAGGGCAGCCAAGGAGAGATAGTAAACACTAGGAGTTAGAAAGCCTGGGACCACTTCAGGTTGAGGCTAAAGGGGCAAAAGGAAGGTATGATCATTGGATCTGAGAGACAGCGAGAGTGAGAATGAGAATGAGAGAGAGAAAGAGAGAGGAGAGAGAGATGGAGAGAGAGATCTGTAAAGACTGCTTGCAAAAGCACTGCCAACTCTACTGTACTAGGACAACACTCCTCCCCAGTCTAAATTCATTTCCTATTGGGGAAATGAGCTGGAAGCCAGAGGGCAAGGGAACCTTCTGGTAAGGTCTGTATAGATCCTCCTCCAGGAGCTGAGATGGGGAGAATTGTCCTGCAAGGACAGACACTATCTATCTTCTTGTTTAACCTCTTTGAGCCTCACCTGCATGTATTTTCTGTGCTCCATCAGCTGCCTCAACCTTGAACATTGTCTCTAAGGATGATTTCATTACTGACTCTAGAATTAAACTATTGTGGAACTTATCTTGCCCATTCTATTGACTAATACCCTTTGAGTTCCTAAAGAAAAATGCATAATGAGAGCTTGACACTTTTGAGGAAATCATCTTAAATTTAAGCAAAGCATTAGAATTACAAGCAAGTAATGACATACATGATTAGAACAGTCTTTCCCAAGATATAGTCCACTGAATATTTTAAATGCTGTGTAAAATGCAAGCAAACAAGAAAGCAACAAGTAAGCAAACAAGCAAGCAAAGGAATCAATCAAAACATTTATGGTCAAATTAATTTGGAAACTTCTGGGTTCAACAAAGTGGTTCCTTTGTTAAAAGAATTCTCAGATCGTTCTTACTATGTTAATATTGTAAATCTGCAAGATGGTTAAGTAGACCTAGTTCTCCAAGTGTAATTTATCTTGAAATTAACTTTTTTTTTCCACCAAAAGATAGAACTTTATAAAAAAATACACTTGTACATTTAAGAGTAAAATAGAGCATTACCTTGCATTTTGTAATTTTGGATGTCTATAAAATAAAACATGCTATATAAGATAGTCATTATTCTTATTTATAGGTCACTATATCAACTTATTTGGCAAGTAGTTATTTTAACCAAGTGTCTATTACCCATATTTCAATACAGCCACGTTTTGTTAGAGCCGCTTTACTAACCTGATTATGTGCCAAAGAGCCACATAGAGTTAAGTAATGGCTCTTCAGTCCTAATTTCCAGCAGCAGGAGAGAAATATCAAGATACATGTGAGCAGAAGGAGGAAAGCAATTACAAAACAAACCTGCAGAGTCAAGAGTAACTAAGGAAAAGTAGAGATAAAAGGTGTGTATTTTTCATAGAAAAAGGGAAGTGGAGTGTTAGCTCCAACACCGGCATGACTACATGAGAGAGAGTGGGAGTGGAGAGGTCATTTTCAGGTACTTAACATCATTCATTTATTCAGCCAGCCAGTCAACTCATTAAAAAAATAAAAATGGGAGGAGTACTTACAACATGCCAGGATTATTCAAGACACTGAGCTATAGCAAGGAGTAATTGGATATATCATCCCTCCTCTCAGGGAGATTACATTACATGAGGTGAGTTGGGACAGTACAATAAACAGTGCAATGTGTCATCAGTTGGAAAATGTGCTGAGGAAAGTTGAGAGACTGAACATGACAGGGCAGGAAGGGGTTCCTTTGGGGAGGGTCCTCAGAAGAAACCTCTCTGGGGACATTGTAGACAAGCAGAGGTCTCAATTAAATGAGAGAATGTGTGAACGTGAGGGAAGGAAGTGAGTTAAAAACTGAGGGAAATGAAAGTACCCAAGACCTGAGTAGGAGACTGCCTAGAGTAATCAAGAAACACAGAGAGGCCAGAAGGTATTTTTTTGTTTGTTTGCTGTCAATGAAATCCTGCCAGTGTTATACCAATTTAAATAAGAACACTTTTATTTATTTATTTATTTATTTATTTATTTATTTATTTATTTATTTTGTGGTACACAGGCCTCTCACTGTCGTGGCCTCTCCCGTTGCGGAGCACAGGCGCTGGACGCGCAGGCTCAGCGGCCATGGCTCATGGACCCAGCCGCTCCGCAGCATGAGGGATCCTCCCGGACTGGGGCACGAACCCATGTCCCCTGCATTGGCAGGTGGACTCTCAACCACTGAGCCACCAGGGAAGCCCATGAACACTTTTGATAGAGACCAATTTTCTGTGATATTCCCCTTCATAGAAGTGTTCTTTCTTTATCCTTATATACTCTGTCTACTTTGCCTCAAATATCTTCTCCAATTCCTACTCATGGCTTAATGCTTAGATAGGATTCAAACCATAAACCACTAGTGATACATACATTTTGTTGACTATTTGCTCATTTTATCTATATATGTAGTACTCAAATATAATCTTTGATCTCTTCCAGAGATTCTCTAGTTTCATTACTGGTTAGAATTATACTCTTACTTTTATCCTTGCAACTGATGGATGTAGTTGATTTTAAGGTTGACTCCCATTCATCACCACTACTTAGACACATGACCAACCGGGCTGTGTGACTTTGCAGCAGTTCTCGCTTTGGGTAAAGCAACGTGCCTGTCCCTTTGGCTCTGTGTTCAGCTGTGTGACCCCCTTTGTCCAAAGGGATATTAGTCAATGTGACACAAAGAGAGACTTGAATAACTCTTGTGTGACTGGGCTTGCCTGCTCTCTCTTGTGCCTTCATCATGAACATATACTTGGGATAGACTTCTGGAGGATAAGGAAACATGCGTCAGGACTGAGTTATCTATGTCATCCCAGCCAAGACCAAAAATAAGGAAACATGCACTGGGACTGAGTTATCCATGTCATCCCAGCCAAGACCAGCCTTGAGGAGTTAACCGCCAGCTCACCCATTTCATTCACGTGAGCCCAGCCAAGATCAGCAGAGCTGCCTATATGGCCGCTCAGACATGTGGACAGCAAAGGTACGTTGTTCTAGATCACAGAGATTTTGTGATTAGCTATTAGGCAGTGGTACCTTGGTAACAAGTACCTGACACTATAAACTATGCAAAGCAGATGTTTGTTTACACCATTCAATACTAAAACATGTTGTAGTAATGTGTCTCGTACAACCTTTGAATTTTGTAAAATTTAAAAAAGGAGATGTTTTATCATTGTTATAGATGCCAGGCTTACCTCTTTGCTTCATGATTATCTCTGACCTAACTGAATACAGTGTAACAATTTATTTATCTAGTGCACACACTTGTGACAGTCTCTGTTTTCTAGGGTACAGCCTGAAGCTCAGAGAAGAAGACAAAATGACCCTTAATGTTTTGAATCGGTATAAACAACTATCATATCTTCAGAAGCTACTTAATTATTAAGTAGCTTTGGAGAATTTTGGTGTCTGGCACAAAATATAGAAGGTATTACCCACCTATTGTTCATAACCAACTGGGGAGATAAGTCTTAGGTACAAAATATGAGGAAGAAAAAATACAATCATATTCAAATTATAAATATCAAAGAAACTGAAGAGTTAGGGATGTCTCTGTAGTTAAGAAATGTTTTTAATTGGAGTTGTAATTGGATTTGTTTTGTTCAAGAGTCATTGTTGAAAGCTTGGTAAGATTACTCTTAAATATGGAACTTCAATTTTATACAGAAAACCTTACATGATGCTTATTCCTGATCTGTGAAAAAGAACAACTGCTCTATAGAAGGAAGTGAGGGTGAAAATTTTAAGAAAACAGAAGCAAAACATCCTTTTTTTTTGAATAAATGGTCATTCTTTGCATTAGTTGACCATTTCTTTCCTTGTGGAAATAGTCACTCTCTATTTTCTATGAGAAAATAAACTTTAGTGAAGATGTTTGCCATGCCCAGAAGACAGACTGTGAATTTTTTAAATACAGTCTTCCGGGGCTTTGCCTTGAAAGTGTCTGATCCTCTGTTAACTCTAGACCTTTGAAGTTGAGAATTTTGTGTTTTAAAGGGACTCAGTTTCATCCTTCAAGGAGATCTCTGTTCAGAGAGGCTGTCATCTGCTCTGATCTACCCTTCTTTGCAGTAAAATGAAACCATACCTGAAAAAGACGGTTCCTTTTTCCTGCCACAAGTGCACAGGCATGCCTGTGAGAATTAAATTACTGACTTAAGTTAGGGAAAATGACTAAAAGTCAGAACCCAGGATGAATACTGCTGTTCTGTCCTGTGATCCTCAATGAAAGCAGCTACTACAAGTCCAGCCCTCTAGAGTCAGGAGGGGCTGCTATAAAACTCTGCCTACTTGATTGTAGGGAACAATTTCTCTCCCAACATCCAACTCCGATGCTCAGCCTGCATTTTGCCTGTGCTGATAGGCTCCTTGGCTAGGTTTCCTGAGTGAAAGCCAGGTATTTCTGAGACAAGTTATGACTCTCCCTAAAAATGCCATGTGCTGCAGTCAATTTCTTATTTAGTTAGTCGGCTAATGGCTAAGAATGAAGTTTCTGGAATCACACTTCCAGGGTTTGAATTCTGGCTTTGTAACATCCGGGCAATCTTGAGGGAGAATCACACCTCTGTATGATTCAGTTTCCTCACCTGTTAAATGAGTATATTAAAGACACACCCCTCAAAGGGTTGTTGTGAGGATTAAATTTGTTAACATTTTTGGAGCAACTAGAACAGTGCCTGGGACTTGGTCAGTGCTATACAAATGGCAACTTTTACTATAATTTTGACAAATCATTTACACTAGCTTTGCACTCACTTGCTGCCACTAAATGAGAAATCCATACTAATTTTTGGAATCTGTTGCCTCATTTCTGAAATGGAGTTGTTACATCATACAAAACCAAGACCCCAGGCCTGTCATTCCAAGATGTACATATATGAATATATATGTTTTTGTACTTTCTATTAACAGTTCCAAAGCATTTATATAACATTGTAACTGTATGTGATCATCATTTCCTTACTTAATATGATATATTAAATATTTCAGTCTTTCATAAATATTTATTGAGCACATACTATATGTCAGATATTATACTACAGGCAGGGGATTCAGCAATCATCAAACAAATATCCTTGAACTTGTGAAATTTTCATTCTAGTGTTTTTCCCTTGGTCTGCAGCTGTGTCAACTACTTGACAGAATACTCAATAAGTAACTATTTAAGTAGGAACTAGGATCCCAATTCTGACAGTATGTTTAAATTATTTGGGGGTAATTTAATATAAGGCTTAATGAAGTTTTATAGATATCCCAAAATGCAAAACTTAGTCTTGAAGTGTTCCATTAAATTGCTAAATATTGTCTTTTTTTCCTGAAAGTGACCACCACATCCATGACTTTTAAACCAGAACAGCCAAGTTTATGCTTGCCAAGAACTCTTTAAGAATACTAAATACTGAGGATTAGTCTCCAAAATTTATAAGCAGCTCATGCAGCTGAATAGCAAAAAAACAAACAACCCAATCCAAAAATGGGCAGAAGACTTAAATAGGCATTTCTCCAAAGAAGATATACAGACTGCCAACAAACACATGAAAGAATGCTCAACATCACTAATCATTAGAGAAATGCAAATCAAAACTACAATGAGATATCATCTCACACCAGTCAGAATGGCCGTCATCAAGAAATCTAGAAACAATAAATGCTGGAGAGGGTGTGGAGAAAAGGGAACACTCTTGCACTGCTGGTGGGAATGTGAATTGGTACAGCCACTATGGAGAACAGTATGGAGGTTCCTTAAAAAACTACAAATAGAACTACCATATGACCCAGCAATCCCACTACTAGGCATATACCCTGAGAAAACCATAATTCCAAAAGAGACATGTACCAAAATGTTCATTGCAGCTCTATTCACAATAGCCCGGAGATGGAAACAACCCAAGTGTCCATCATCGGATGAATGGATAAAGAAGATGTGGCACATATATACAATGGAATATTACTCAGCCATAAAAAGAAACGAAACTGAGCTATTTGTAATGAGGTGGATAGACCTAGAGTCTGTCATACAGAGTGAAGTAAGTCAGAAAGAGAAAGACAAATAACGTATGCTAACACATATATATGGAATTCAAGAAAAAAAATGTCATGAAGAACCTAGGGGTAAAACAGGAATAAAGCCACAGACCTACTTGAGAATGGACTTGAGGATATGGGGAGGGGGAAGGGTAAGCTGTGACAAAGCGAAAGAGAGGCATGGACATATATACAGTACCAAACGTAAGGTAGATAGATAGTGGGAAGCAGCCGCAGAGCACAGGGAGATCAGCTCAGTGCTTTGTGACCGCCTGGAGGGGTGGGATGGGGAGGGTGGGAGGGAGGGAGACGCAAGAGGGAAGGGATGTGGGAACAGATGTATATGTATGACTGATTCACTTTGTTATAAAGCAGAAACTAATAAAAAAAAAGAAAAAAAAGAAGAATACTAAATACATGTATTAAATAAAAAAAATAAAATAAAAAGAGAACTCCAGGTGTAAACATCCAAAATGCAAGCCAGTTTGTGAAAATAAACATGTTTCAACTTCAGGACACATTCATTGTTAGAGAGAAAAAATAATATGTGGATTTTTAAAGGATAGATTTATAAATCTGATTTACAAATTGCTCTCAGTATTTCTGTGTATGAAATAGAGGAAAGGCATAAGCTAAATTAGGGTTTATTTTAATTCTTAGTTGGCTGTATTTTAGGGTAAGAGGTTTATGAGGGATGCTTGAAAATGTTGAATTTGAAATGACTATTGGTATCTAAGAAGTGTGTGGTTAAACTATATGGTATTGCTGATGTTTGATTTTTTTTTTTTGACTTACAGAAAGAGCAATTTTATGTAGTGCAACCTAATGCTATATGTTAATGTTTTAAAAAGACAGTCTAATTGAACTTTCATAATTGTTGGAAATTTCTCTATCTGCACTGCTCAGTGTGGTAGCCACTAGTCAGCAGTGAAATGTGGTTAGGGTTATGGAAGCACTGATTTTTTAATTCTGTTTTATTTCAATTAATTGAAATTTAAATAGTTAACGTGTATCTAGTGGCTTACCTTATGAGACAGGGAAGTTTAGAGATCTAAATCAGAGAATTACCCACATCAATATGGACTAGAAATTTTTGTAGGGACAATGAATGAAGTTATCTTATATAATCCTTTTAGCGACCTTGTCAAAAAGTATTAACATTCCTATTTTAGAGATGAGGAAACTGAGGCAGAGAAGCAGTATGTCATCTGCTCTGGCTCATCCGCATTTGAGGAGGGGTATAGCAACACGGGGCTTTAGGTCAGTGAAGGTCAGATCATTGGAAACAAAGTAAGGAACAACCATGAGTAGAAGGGGGTGAGATGACTTGATCTAAAGTTTTGAGACATCGCTGCAGTGATGATTTGTTAAATGAGTTAGAAGGAGTAATAGGCAGAATAATGTCCCCCCACTCCCAAAGATGTCTACATCCTAATGTCCAGAACCTGTGAAAATGTTACTTTACATGGTAAAGGGTACTTTGCAGGGGTGGTTAAGGATTTTGAGATGAGATTATCCAGGTAGGTCCAATATAATCACAAGATTACTTCTAAGCAGAAGAAGGAAGAAGGCAGAGGACCAAAGAGATGCAAGATGAGGAAGACTTATCCCTATGCTGCTGCTTTGAAGGCAAAGAATGTATGAGTGGCCTCTAGAAGCTAAAGAAAGCAAGGAAATGGATTCTCAAAAACAACATAGCTATATCAATATCCTGATTTTCACCCAGTGAGACTCATTTCTGACCTCTTATCTCCAGACCAAGAAGGTAATAAATTTGTGTTGTTTTAAGCCACTAACCTGAGGTGATTTGTTATAGCAGCAATAGGAAACAAATATAGAAAGCAACTAGACTAGAAGTGGGAAAATGAGTCACAGGTTGTTTTAATGAAAAATGATGAGGTACAAGTGGTCTGCACCTCATCAGAGGTATTGGAGAGAAAGGACTTGATATAAGATATGAGAAAACTAGAATCAACAGAAATAAACTCAGAAGGCAAGGTTTAGGCAGAAAGATGAACCACAAGTCCTTAAAGCAGGGGGCTTTTTTCAAAGGTTTTCTCAAAGGCATACCCCTTAGAAATCTGTGTGGTAACCTAATATGGCACAATATGTCAAGAAAGGAGCTGGGGATTAGAGACTCTGACACCAATTCATAAAGGTCCTTAAAATCTCAGAGAGCTTCCCATGCTTGGCCCAACTTCCCCACCCTTGGCTCTATTCTGCATGCCCCACATAAAACAGCAGCTGCCGGCTGCATCAACATTGCTGTATTATGAAAATTATGGGGGATGTGATTTTTTTACATTATTTGGCAACACATTTCCGTCCAGGTGTTTGAGAAACTCAGACCATAATTATGCCAAAGCAAGAGTAGATGAGAAGTTCAGTCAAGGAAACCAGACTGCTTTTTGTCAAGAGAGTCTATCTAGAGAGAGCCTGGTGTGGTGGAAAGATCGTGAGCTTTGTAGAAAATGCTGAATTTACATACTGATTCCACCACTTACTTGTTCTGAGACATTGTACAAGGAAATTTTAAGTTTCCTGAACCTCGTTTTTAGCATTTGTTCAACACAGGTAGAATTACATCTAGCTTGTAGGATTGCTGCATGGAATAAATGAGCTTATAAATATAATGGGTGGACCTGCAGTGGATGATTGGTAAATGCTATACATTATATACTCAAGAAAGACCCTAAAAAGGTAAAAATTAAGTTAGTGATCATATTTTTCAAGAGTATTTCTTTTCTATCTTAAAAAATGAAGATAGTTTTTATTGGTAAAAAATATACTCAGCTGACATGCTTGCAACGGAATAAACTTGTCACAAGATAGATGGGCATTATAGCTAGAATCTAGAAGTAAAAATATAAGTTGGGCTAATATATAAATGGCAAAAATAACTTTCACATCTAACGTTTCCCTACTGGGATAGTGTACATGATGCTTCATTATTTTACTGTTTTTTTATAGACTAATTAATTTACAGTATAATGTAGTAGGGATAATTGGAGGGTGGGAATTTTTGCACAGGATATAAGGAAGTGAGGCAGAATGGTAGGAGGGAGAGAAAATGGGAGGGAGGAAAGGACAAACGTTGGCAACAAGGGAAAAAAAGAGGTAGGAAAAGAGAAAAAAAGAAAGAAGACAGAGTTAGGAAAAGAAGTAGGGAGGAAAGAAAGAAAAGCATTTTGCTAGAAAGTAATGGAAAAGTTTAGATAGGAAGGAAAGTTATGAAAAACAGAAAAAATGCATAATTAGTTATTCCTCCTCTTTACCATGCTTGGAATTAAATAACACATATAATGTGTTAATTCATTCATCTGCTCATTTATTCACGCAGTGGATATTTATTGAGTCCACTAGAAACTAGCAATATAGAAGTGAAGATATACTTAATCCTTATTATCATAGAATTTACAGCAAAGAGGAATATATCAGACCAAAATGTAACTGACTGAATTCTCTCAACCACCTAATAATAAAGTTGATATTATTATTATTACTGTTTTACAGATGTGGAAACTTGGTTGTGGTTCACAAGTCAGTGACTGACCAAGATTCAACCCTGGTTTGTTTGGCTTCAAGTTAAATTATTCTGTTTCTGTATGAGTCCATGCTCACTTGAAGTATAAGAAAAAAATCAATATTTGTGTGTGTGTGTGTGTGCGTGTGTGTAAGATTTTGGAAGTTCACCCATTTTTGAATAATGTAAAACAGTTAGCCAGTGACTAGTGGATGCTTACCATCAATTATTTTCATTGCTTCTTTGTTTCTAGGGTGCAGAATTACATCTTTCCTTAAGGCAGGAGTTCAAATGAGCAACTAATTTAACATTGAATTTTGCCACTTAGCCTAGAGTTGGTACAATGTCCACTTTTCTGACAAAACTTTCACTTCCTTAAAGCAAGATTCTCGCTATTTATTTTTATTGGAAATTGATTGATTCATTTATTGCACTTGTGCCCAGAATAGAGCTTATTTTTAGAATAGCTCATGAATGAATAATTTGAACATATGTCTGTATTCTAATTCTTGAATATTGATTTACTTTTTATAGAAGCAGGTGCAATTTATGCTGCACATTAGAGCACTGTAATAAAGCCAAGAAGATGCTAGAGATAATGATTAGACTTTTTACTGATCAAAATATACCCAATTGCACATGTCCCTATAATCAAGAAGACAATATTATAGACAGGACACTGTTAGAATTTAAATGTGTTGTAGTCTAGTTTTCCCCCATAAGCCCGAGATATAGATTTAACTTAGAGAGTTTATATTAAAGTTAGGAATTAGAAATCTGGTACTAGTTACATTTATGTTCTTTAATACCACGATAGAAACTAATATATATATATGATATATTAAATATATATGGAAAATCGTTCTTATATTAATAGATGATAATAATTAGCTATAAGATATCAGTAACTTTCAATATCTGAAATAATTATAATGGGTATACTTTATTTTTACTATGTCGGAAGTTTCGCACACATTCTCTTACTAAATCTCCATAAAAAACACTCAAGGAAGGTGTGCATTTTTGAATTTTGTAAATGAGGTAACTGAGGTTCAGAGAGATGACATGATTTAACTCAGCCAGCAAGAGTTGAGATTCAAATACCAATTTGAGTTCTTAAAGCAGTTGATCTGCATTCTTAATCTAGTCTGATTCTTAAGCTCTTTTTTTGTTTGTTTGTTTGTTTGTTTCTTTCCTTCTTTCTTTGCTCCTCTTTTGTACTGTAGAGTTGGTGGATAATAAAAGCATTGAAATCCATAGATACCACTTTACATGTCACCTCCCCCACTCCTGAGCTTCACCTCTCCTGACTCTTAAACAAAACAAAGGAAGAGGAAGAATAGGAAGGCGTGGAGGAAAGGAAGAAGAAAGACCCCATATTTTCAGATGTGATTGAAGTTTAATCTATTCCTCTTTTCCCTGATGGCCATCTCCCAGTGGTGTTCCCACACAGGAAATATTAAAAATGAATGCAGTAAGAGGAGGAGAACAGTGAGAAAAGTGGGGGAGGGGGGAGAAGGAGAAGAATGAAGATAGAATTAAAAATTAAATATAATATGGAGTAATTAATAACTCAAAATTACAGTCTACTTTCTTCCTGATTAATCTTTTGAGGTGTCTCTTAGGACTCTAACAGATGCTACTTTATGCACACAAAGTGAAGATTTCCTATGGACACCCCCTTCACAGAAAAAAAAAAAGAAAAAAAGAAAAAAAATTGGCTCAAGTAAAGTTGGAATTTCTGACACACACACAAAAATAGGGTGTTTAGTTGACCTGAAGATAGTAGTTGCTTCCAATGATACACTGTGCCTAGCTGTTTTGTTTCAATATGTGTATATGATAAGCTTTTTAACTACAGAAAATATTACCCAGCAGACTCAAGGGGCACTTAGTATGCCAACTGGACCAAGCAGTGGTACACAGTGAGTCTGGTCTCCTCTTTGCAAATAGGCCATCTAGGAAATCCAGAGGCAAGCTGCTTTAGAGATACACCTTTCCAACCACAAGACTCAAGTTTTAATTCCCACTCTAGTCTGTGGCCAGAACTGGGGTCTACCCTCAGTACATTTTAAAATAATTTTTCTCTGAACCTACTGAAACAAAACCACTGATCAGCTCACATGATATTATCTGGAAGAATTTCAAGATGCTGGTACCTTCACATCTGAAGAACAAGATGTCTAGAAAGATCAAAAAGCATGAGTAAAATGTAGGGGTGGATTAAGTATCAGGGTAGCACCAGGGATCTGAGGCCACCATTTCACTTACAATCAGATGAATCTGCATGCAAACTGGACCAGGTCAATCCAAAAGCTGATTTGGCAGGAGGAAAACAATGTGATCCTGTCTCAAGTACTTAAAAGTGTGAGGAATGAGAGATGAATTGAACATGACATAATAATTTTATTTAGAGAAGGTTGCACAATGTCAAGGAAAGTCTGATCTTGTTAAGTGCTCCCTATGTCATTGCCTAGCTGATGATTTTCCTCATTAAAGTCATCAGTGTGATTATGTGTCTCTTCCTCTCCAAGATTCTAAATTTTGGTCACTTGACCTCTGTAGAAGAGGATGTTTAGAAACTTCAGCTGCTAAAAAAAATAAAAAAGCAAAGATGATTTTTATTCATTTTGTGTCTTGCAAGTTTCACCTTATTTTAGTTCTGAATGAATATAAATATATTTACTAACATCATTAAAACTCATTTTAAAAATATTATTGAAAGTTAGGTGATGACTTTTTTAAAAAACATAAAGCCAACCAGAAATTTATGGAATCTGCCCCGTGCCAGTTCTGCTTGCCCTGTCACTCTGTGTTTGCCTCCTTGCGGCAAGCCTGACAAACACTCATGGCCAGGGGTAGGCAGCAAACTAGCCAGTGCCTTGCAAAGGGAAAGCAATTTATTTGGTGATATACCAGAAGGTTTTTCCCTAGGAACAGCTCAGAGTATGTGTTTGGAGAAGAAAAGAAACCCAGTTTAGAGCATACTACCCACTCCTTAAAGCCTTCCAGGGACATTCAGAGTGGGAATTTCACCCCAGTTGGTCATCATTGGATAGATGTTCCATTTATTCTTATACAGAAAACCAGAGATCTGTTTGGGGTGGAGGTGGGGTGGAAATTGATAAAATAATTGAAATAGAAGAGTATCAGTATATATATTTTTTCTTTCTTTTTCTTTCAGTGTCCTTCTCACTCAGTCTTATTATAATGTATTGAGGGTGTATTAGTCACAGTTCCCCAGAGAAAAAGAACTAATAAGTTATATATATATATATATAATGAGATTTACTATAAGAAATTATCTCATGCAATTATGGAGGTGGAGAAGTCCCATGACCTGCAATCTGTAATCTGGAGACCCAGGAAAGCCAGTGGTATAAATTCTAGTCAAGTTGACACATAAAATTAACTATCATAGAGGCTTAGAGGGAATTCTATCACACCTTATTTTCAAGGTAATCTTAGGTTTCTTCCAAGAAGCATTTGTGACTCAATAGATATCCAAGGCAGGGGATCAACAGGAGAACAGAGAAAACCCTCCCCTTCAGTTTATACCACAGACTGTAGTTTTCAAACTTATTTTCTTCAGTAACAAGAAGAGGGCTGATGTTTTCCATGGGGGGCCAGGGTTATCAACTTTGCCCTTGAGGACTGAGGGTCCAGAAGAAGGACACAGGCTGTCATCTCCCCGCCTCCTTAACCCACCCAAGAATGCATATGGGAACACACTGAATGAGATTCTGCTAAAATTCATTATTATGATTTTAGAGAAAATGAATGTCAACAAATAGAATTCTTAGTATTGCTGGGAATTATCAATTTAGCCATACCTCACGACTTAACCTAACACAAGTCTGTCTTGAAACTGGAGTTGGGAATCACTGGATAGTCTCAATTTTTATAAATTCATGATCCAATTGCACCTTCATTATAGATACTGCCAAAGTGAATAGAAGTTAAGCACAATGAAGTTGGGGTCATGTTTCAGGACAGTGAAGACTAGAATTAAACCCTTCACAAATGCACGGCCCCTAGTGCTACACATGGGTGTAGCTGGCAAGTGAGCAGAGTTGCTCTGTGTTTGACTATAAGATCTTCAAAGACATACCTACTGGTCAGCTTTATGAATTTGGCAAGTTATTTAAACATTCTCTGCCTCCATTTTCTGTTCTGAAAATGAGGCTGCTCATATTTTTATGGTGGGATTTTCTAGTAATAAAAGAGAGGAGCTATATAAAATCTTTAGTATAGTCCTTAGCATAACTAGCTCTATTATTGGCCTAGCTCATTTTCCATTAAGGATTTGTTCATAGGCATGATGTGTATGGTATGATCAATGAAACACCATTGGAAGGAATGAAACCAGGATTCTGGAAGAGAGCACTTATGTGCCAACACTTGTACAAGCTTGTTTTACACATCATCAAATCTAACCCTCATCCCAACTCTCCCCAATAGATTTACTTTTTCCTTTTTTACGATGAAGACACTGAGGCTTCGGGAATTAAAATAACAGACCATGTAAGAAGGTGACATAGGTGGGATTTGAACGCAGATTTGTACAAGCTCAAAACATATGCTCTTATTACTATGGTAAGAAAATGAAGCAATCAGCCTGACCACCGCAAGGGACCTGGCAATACACAGATGAGCTTCCCTAGGAAAAGGATTATTACTGTGTTTTACTCTGGAACCACATTGTTGAAAAATAACTAAACATTCTCTTATGAGAAAAGTCACAGAAGAGGATCTGAATCACATTCACAGTGAAAAATGGATTTAAAAAATGCCTGTCTTTGAAATTAAAGTGCTAAAAGAAATAAGCTCCTGATGTACACAGAAATGGTAATAAACCTTCAAATCACAGTATTGGTCAGTAGGAGAGCTAGGAGGCCCCCAACACACCAGTGTTGATTTAATACAGTTCACAAAAATCAACAGGCCCTGTTAACTCAGGGTTCAGAGCACATCACACACAAGAGAAGGGCAACTTTTAAACTCTTCTTCGCTCCTGAGTCCAAAAAGGACCTTGATTAAGTGTGAGTAAAAGGGAGTATGACGTTAATGAAATATAAGCAAAGTAACTATTTTTATTCTGTTTTGGGGGAAGTGAGGTGGGACTGATAAGCCACATCTCACACCCAACCCTGCTCTCTCCCTACTGAAAGCTCAAGAATTGAAAAGATGGCTTTGTTGACAGAAGCACCCCCCCCACACACACACCGTGGCAGTGGTGGGTTTGAGAAGGAAATGAGGGATGGTGTGTACACCCAGTGTAAACACTCTGGTTCCCGTGAGTTCCTAGGGCTAGAAGTTAAAGTATTTCTAACTTTAAAATAGACTTAGTCACCATATTTCAAACGATCCCCATTGCAGTACCTATAAAGACCTCATCTTGTTAGCTCTCCACCTCTCTCTCATTACCTTCCTGTAGGATATTTTAACTCCGTCCATGATTTAGGGAACATTTCTGATCAACACCATTTTCCGTCTAGGTGGTTTTGCCAAGTGGATTGAGAATCACATTTATTCCACGAAAGTAATTGAAGGGGAGTGGATAGAGCCATAGATTTTTCTCCTCCTTACTCGATGTTCTGGGTATTATATAGTAATGAGATGCTGCTCAGTTAGTTTTGATCAAATTGCATAAAATCTTCCATGTTAAAGTTTTGAATTTAGGAATGCCTTTCATTTTTAACATGCTAAGCACGGTTTTTGTAGTTTGGTTAGCTTTGTATCTTTGATTTCACATTTCATATTTTTACTGCTTTGTGAGTATTCATTAAAATCGTTCATTCTCATTACAAATAAAAATTAGAAAAAGACCAAACAGAATGTCAAATGTGCGACTTAAGGACTAGAAGGCAATACTCCATCCCTTTGTATGCTATGGAAAATTGCTAATTTCCATAAGAAATTTAATTATTTTCTCTATAGTCATCCAGAGAGATGAAACTAGATGGAATAAAGTTCATTCAGCAACTTTGCTATTGTGCTAATAATTTGATTAAAATTAACACAAAACAAGGACCTAGCTTTTAACTTACTGGTAGTGAGATTTAATTTTTCTGTGTGAGAGTTATCATATTCAAGATCCGGGTCTAACATATTTTGTGACAGGAAGATTAAAGACACATGGAAAACTGCCATGATTTTCTCCTTAGTTCTTAAAAGACCACTATAACTCAGAAAGCATTCACTTTATATTCAAGTACAATGCTAATGGCTTATAGCTTCAGAGATTAAGAATGGTTAGAAAAAATATTACTCCCAGTTCTCTATTTGTGTGTCCAGGGAGACAAGAAAATAAATTTATTCTAAAATAAGCAAACTTACTTCATCTTTTCTCCATATGCCTTAGTCTTGTAACATTTGCTTTAGACGAAGGAACGCTGTATCACCAAATTGCTTACATCTTAAAACATTAAAATATTATCTTCAGAATTACAAAAGACTGCAAAGTATAAATTGCTTATTTATTGCCATTGTACTGTAGCATAAGAATTAACATGAAACAGCATGGTGGGGGAGGAGAGACAGGACTCATGCTTGAATCTCTTCTCTTTGCATCTATACTCACTGCCTGGTGATGTCATCCAGCTTTATGGCTTTAAATGGCATCTATATGATGATAACTCTCAAATTAATATCTATAGCTTAGACCTTTTACTTGAACTTCAGACTCATATATCCAATTGCCTACTCGACATCACCACTGGGATAACAAATAGGCATATCGAATTTACATGTTGAAACTGATTTCACCCCTTAAACTTGCTTTTCCTGAAGTCCTTTCCATCTCAGTAAATGGGAACTCTAGCTCTTCAACTACTCAGATTAAGAAATCTTGGCTTCCTTGAATCTTTCCTTTCTCTCACTCTCCACTTTTAATTTAGGAACAAATGCTACTAGCTACACTTTAAGGAAAAAATCAAAACCACATCAATGTCTCACCACCTCCACTGTGACCACCTTGGCCCAAGTCTCCATCATCTTTTGCATGTATTACTGCAAACCATCTTACCTGTGAGCTCTGCTTTCACCCTTGGTCTATTCTCAACAAAAAAGCCAGTCTGCCTCTCTTAAAACATGTCTAATCAGGTCACTCCTTTGCTCAAAACTTTCCAGTGGCTTCCCACATTGTCTAGAGAAAACAAGAAAGTTCTTTGAACTTCTGCAAGGCCCTACACCATCTGATTTTTTCCAGCTCTCTCCTTTTTAACCCCACCAGCTGCTTTGCTTTCTCTTGTACTTGCTGAATACAACTTAGTAAAATAGATTTTAGCACATCAACTGGCACCTGGTAAATGGCTAGTAAATGTTATTTTCAGTGAATGAATGAAGGAAAAAACAAAGAGAAATCAGGAAATTTTTTAGAATATTTTAGTTGTTCCTAGTTCCTGATATGTTCTCAGTTGCTATTCTTTAATTTGGATATTTCTGATATTATTGTGTACAGATTGAATTTTATGATACTTTCAATCAATATTTATTAGTGACTACTGTGTACTAGGGATTATATGTATTGGCCCTCAGGTATACAGAGTTGCATTCCATGTGATCACTTGACTCAGGAACTAGAATCTTATACCTGCCTTCTATTTGTACCATTTTCACATATGATACGTAAGAGAAGTACCAGCTATGTATCTGATTATGGACCCAGTACCAACTTATTTTAAACAGAGATGGATACCAGAATTCTGTGGGCTGCTGGCAGTACCAAAATTTGTTTTGCTGTTACCCAATTTGACTTAGTTACCAACATTTAAAACTGCGGGGATGGAAGTGGGAGAGAGATGTACAAAAATGTGTATTTGCATTTTCTCTTGAAAAATCAGGAGACCTGGCAATCTTGGGCCTCTTCATAGCATTCAACTGAAAATGAATAGCAGATGTTCACCTTCAAAGAGGGTTCCTGGCTCCAGATTGTCAGATGGGTTCACAGCTCAAGGGGGAGGAAAAACGTGATATAATAGCAATTTTTCTTTCACATAGCCATTTGTATTTCATAAAGCTTTCACATATTGTGTTTCTTGGTATCCTAAAGACAATCTTTTGGAGTAAAATGTGTTATCTTCAAATTTACAGCTAAAGGAGCTGAGTCTGAAAGAGCTTAATGAGTTATCTTAATGACTCAGCTTATAAGGAACTATCATCATCATCTCCTTCTTCTTCATCACCATGGTAATTTACATTATTGAGTGATTATTTTGAGCCAAACACTGTCTTAAGCATCTTTTATATGTAGATGCATTAATCTTCCCAATAACTCTGAGAAAGGCACTGTTAGTCTTCTTATTTTCCAGTGAGGGAATGAATGACTGGTAACATCAGTAACATGCCCAGGGTTTCAAAGTTGATAGTGACTGGACCAGAATTTAAATTCAGACAGTCAAGTTTAGAGCCCAGTTTTAACCACTGGACTATAGTATCATGTTTAATATAGCCTAGGTCTGTCTATCTCTAAAGACAGTATTACAGACTTGGAGGGCACAGAGTGACATAGTGAACCAAATTTGGATCCCCATAAACACTAGTGGAGAAAAGAGGCTCCTGGAGATAGTGGAAACAATCTTAGTGTCTTTCTCCTTAGGGACTATGAATCTATATGGGGCCATTCTGCCCATGACCCTACCATGCAGTCCACCTTAGGAGTATTCTTGTGTAAATAAAGCAAAGCATCTCTTCATGAAAACTCATTCAATTAGAACATTTTTTTTTTTCATCTCTGAATCCCTAGTGCCTATTCCTGTGCCAGGTACCCTGTCAAATTCTGCTTACAGAATGTTTTCTGCACTGGTTTGAAAATTGATTAACTTTTCCAAAACCTCCCCAAATTTCTTGATTTGACCAAATTGAATGCTGTTAAAAATGGACACAGAAGAAAAAGTGGGTGTCATGATCAAGGTAAAGATGAAATTGGTGTTAGCTGACTACAGATTCTGGTACAACTAGGAAGAAACAATATACCCCCAACTAAGACCTCCTTGCTTAGGATGGATGTGTCTGGTCAAGATGCATTATTAATGACATCTCTCAGATGACAGTTTAGCTGCCATAAGCCCCTATTTCTGGTAGCTTGCCTTGCTGTTATGGTGGAAGTTAACCGAAAGTCAACGTAGCATTTTTACAAACAAGGTAAGCAATATGGTATTCCAACGACTTGATAGGAACTAATGTTTCTGCCTTCCACCTCCCACATCTATTCAATAAGGTTTCTTTTCCAAGGCTATCAAAGGGGTAGAGGTAAGTTTTAACTGGTATAATTCCTCCTAAAACTCAGTTGGAAGAATGTCTATTTTGTGTTCAATTCCTTTACATTGTTTAGGCAGTCAGGATTTTTAACAATATTATAATCAAACCATTCTTCAAACTGGGTCACCCTAATTGGCATTAATTTTTCCTTTTTTCTTTTTATTTTTTGCATGCTTTTAATCAAATCATGTTCAAGAAGTGAGCCAAAACCTAGTCCTGTCCCTATGACTTTTTCTTCTCCTTTATCTCCCCATCTCTGCTGACCTCCACTGGGAAATAGATAATCTCATTAATATTCTGTGAAAAATTCTCCAATCTTACATTTTCTCTAATTCTGTTATCCTCCAAATTATGGACATTATAAATAAAACTTAAGGAAATCTTCTCTACAATACTTATTAAAAATGTATTGAATAAGTAATGTATATGAATGAGGACTAAAAATGTATTGAATAAGTAATGTATATGAATGAAGGTTTCCAAGTTCTTCCAGGCATCTCCTGAATCCACATTTCCACCACTGGAAAGCTCATTCCAAGTCTGAGCAATTGCATTAGTATTATTATACTGACATTTTTAATTGGATGGTTTATTACTTTATTAATTTCCTGGGGGTGTGGTAACAAACTCCACAGTCTGGGTGGCTTAAAAAAACAGAAATTAATTCTCTCACAGTTCTGAAGTCTAGAAGTTCAAAATCAAGTTCTCAGCAGGATCTTGCTCTCTCTGAAGAGTCTAGGGAAAAATCCTGCCTTGCTTCTTCCTAACTTCTGGTGACTCTCAACAACCCTTGGTGTTTCTTGGCTTATAGACTGATCTCAGCCTTCATAGTCACATGGCCTTCTTCCCTGTGTTTCTCTGTCTCTGAGTATGTCTCAGCCTCTCTTTCCTCTTTTTGAGAGGACTCCAGTCATTGGATTTAAGGCCCACCCTAAAGTGTGACTTTATTTTAACTAATTATATCAACAGACTATTCCAAATAAGGCCACATTTTGAGGTTCTGAATGGACATGGATTTTGAGGGGACACTATTCAACCAAATATATATGGGTAGAAGAAAGGGTATACTAAATGGTATACTAAGTTTAAGCCTGAAATGGAGAGCAGTTAGATATACCTTTAGTGTGAGGTGTTATGTTTATCAGGCTAAGAGTTTTCTGTGTTTACTGTTTGCTGTAGCTGTGGTGTCAGAAGCTAAAATTTCCTCTATTGTCCTTGTTTTTGTCTCTCTTTTTGTTTTGGGGTTTTCCTAGAGATTTCTTAAATAGGATCTGAGGCTTGCATCTCTTTTAGCTGTAATCCCCTGTTGTTATACAGGATCCCTATTGATGTGGTATAAGATTTTTAGGGAAGAGGAAGCATTCTACATTCTTAATGATTAGTTTTCAATCTTTCAGTGAGCCTGAGTTGGGTAATTGCCTTTCTCCATGCTGAAGGCTAAAGGGGGTTGGAGTTGGATCTTTCCTTCCTCCACTATGGAAGGTTAAACTGGCCTGGAGTTAAATATTTTTCCCCCACGTTTGTTAGGCTTTGGTAAAATCCCAGTTTGGTTAAGCTCTGGTAAAATAAGTTCCCTTGAGGGCAGTTCTAGTTGAGAAGAATAGAAAGCTCTGGTTATATTTCAAAATGGTTATTTTTCCTCTCTTTCTTACTAAAAGAATGATTGTTTTCTCCACAATGAGAATTTGTTAGCATTCTTAGAGGTGAAACTCACAAGTGTGCCCTCCCCCAACACTGCATCACGTTGGAGTTCTTAATTCTCACAATAATATACACTGAGCACATAGCAATTCTTCAATTATAGTTTAAATTTTTCCTAAGAATATTGGCTAGGGCTGTGGGCTTCTCCTTATAAGCTGTGATTTTCTGTATCTTCCTGTCTGTCTCTCATTTTCAGGGTAGCAGTTTGCCCTGTGACCTCAATTCTCTGATGGACTTAAGAGGAGTTGTTGATTTTCAGTGTGTTCAGCTTTTTTTCTTGCTGTGAAGGCAGGAGAATGACTTCTAAGCTCTATATGTGGGACTGGAAACCCCAGAGGTTTGAAATGGAGATTTTGATAATAGCAGTCTACTTCAACTGTGTGCCAGACTCTCTAATCTTCATAATAAACCAGTAACATTTTAATATTCATTATCCCAATTGTAGAACTTGGAGCTCTAGTTGGTTGTGTAACTTGTTCAAGAGGTAGAACGGGGGTTGGAAACCAAGTCACTTTGTTCAAATTGTAACTACCATGTTACACCATGGTCATAAGAAGGATAGTCTCTTGTCTCTACTTAAGAAAATCAGAGTAAGTCTCCTGACTTCATAAGGATAGGAACTTAATATGAAATAATGTGTATGAATAGTGTAACATGAATAAATCAAATTTACTATCAAGCACTTTAGTTACTGTTTCCATACAAGTTGTCTTTTGTGAGTCATCATAAAATGTGACTTGATGTTCCATGAACATCCTGACCTCCTGGCAGCATCACACTTCCCAAGCCACAACCCAGCTAAAGAAAGAAAGTTGTCATTGCTAACAAATGGAGCTTTCCTTGTAGTCCACTTAGAATCACATCATCAGTGCAAATTAAATTGATGCAACTGAATCAGCAGGGGTCTGTGTATAGGAGAACCCTGTGTTCTGATTCCAAAGACCTGGATTCTCACCCTACTTTTTCCTGTACCATCTGGGCACAGAACACAGGTCACAACAACTCATCTGGGTCTTAGATTTCACAAGGGAAATATCAGGTAATTTCTCAAGTTCTTTTTCAGTCTAAGATTCTAAGTATTGATTTAAAACAAACAACACCCTTCTTCCTTGAGAAGGGTAAGAAGGGCAGAGGATGGCATGGAGTAATCTGTATAAGACAATGTATATTTTGAAATATTTTTACACTCATTGGGAAAACTAAATAAAGTCAAAGCATTAATTACTAAAGTTTACTGTTCAATATGTCTAAACCCAGCTTATCAGTATAGCCACCTGTTTATTTCTTCACCTAACAGTGGATCCTAAATCATTTGACCCCATTTGCCTAGCTGATATTTATTAATTGCTTCTTAAGGCAAAATTCAAAACCCTCCCTATATTCTAAAACAATAATCAGTGTCCCATAAGGTAATTATTTAGGGCTGTAGAGAAGATTGATGTCAAAAGATAGTATGTGTGCTTTGACAACACTTCCCCTCTAATGCCTTATTATGCAGAAATCCAAGGATATTGGGAAAGGCAGGACTAACTGCCTGGGACTCAGGAAAGCTCCTGAGACAAAAAGGTTCCAGAGTACCATTTCTTTCCTTTTTGAGATTTATGATTAACAGAGCCTATCTCAAGATTGACATAGACTTAAGTGAATTTGATGGGCAGTAAAAGACACTGATTTCCATGACACTTTCTCATAAGAGAACTTAATAGCAAATGACTGAGTCACTTGAATTGTTGACCCAAGCCGTACATCCAGGCCTGATAATAATGAGGAATTGTTGATTCTCTTAACCCAGCCATTTGGTATTATGGATACACTTTGTCATTACTGTCAGTGAATATAAATTTTAAATAAAGTACCATAGTAAAGGGAGCAGAAGCATGGGACAGAGCCTTCTCCTTCTTATCATTCTATTCCCTGACAGACAGAGGCTCCAGCAGAGGTGTGAGTACAGCAGGACTGTGCCTAAGGCTAGCCTGATTCATCAGTGATGCTCATGGCAATGATAGAGGACTTTCCAATTCTACCCCCAGTTGGTTCCAGTTGGTTCTCTCTAGGTACCTCCACAGTGAAGTCCTTGTCATTGGCCGAAGTTCTTTAGTTACAACACACAGGTTCTTCCACAGTGATGACCGGGCAAGCTGGGAGTCTTGTTCTGAAGAAATCAGCTCTTAATTAGGGTTTTAGTGGCTCTGAGTCTCCAGGTAGAACCCTTGATTTCTGCTCAAAGGGGAATCCTGATCAAGACAGAATTGTATGAATGTGCCTCTTAAGGAATGGAACTGACCTGGGGGGAAAAAAAGGAATATTCTGTGTCTTGGTAGGAGTATTGAATTATGTTATTTGGCAATTAAAAGATATGTGATTTAATTCACACCCCAGACCAATAAAGTGGGGCATGCTAGTTATGTTATTGACTATTAGGTCTTTAAATCTTGTTGCCATGAAGTATAAGAGCCTAACATTAATTTAGTGACTGGTTGTATTAAATATAGGGAATAAAAGAGTGGATTCTGGAGCCAGAATACTTGGGTTCAAGTGTTGGCTCTACCACTTCCTAGCTTTATGACCTTGGCCATATGTGAACTCTCTTGTCTCTCTGCTTCCTCATCCCCAAAATATGAAAAAAATAATAGTCTCTATTTCAGAGTCGTATCAAGAACTAAACAAGCTAATGAAAAGTACTTAGAACTATCCCAAGTAAGAGATTATATCTTTAATAACTCTTAGTAGTATTAGGTATGTGCATATTTCTTACACAAAAATACGTTTTTAAGGTTTAATTGTGCCTTAGAATTGCCATTGTACATAAACGTGTGTCTAAATCTGTCATCAACAGAGAAGCACTGGCCAGTTGAGAATGCATTCCTGCTTAATGAGAGAGCCCTACACTACTGGATGAATATGTTCTTTTACTAGGAAAGCAACTGGTGGTGATGGCCTGGGTCAATAAGGATCTGAAGTTCACACCATCTTGGACTCTCCAGAGACAGAGCAGGAGTTCTTCCTTGTTGCCCTGTGCCTGGCATCTGTTAATTGAGAGAGAGGTGGATGCATGAGATACATAGCTCACCACTGAGCACAGATGAGAGATTCCCCAGAGAAGTTTTAAAAACCTATTTTCTTTGGAGTCAGGCCTTCTAAACCTGACTTTGTTTTTCCAGCTGCATCTAAATGTGCATGTGTGTATGTGTGTGTGTGTGTGTGTGTGTGTGTGTGTGTTTATCTTCAGACATTTTCCCCCTTTCCTCGGAGAAGCAGTCTGGCCAGAACTCACATTTTTCACTCTGTCTTGCGAAGAGGTGTTTGGGGGAGGACTGTTTTTCTTTTTCTTTTTAATGGGTCCACTTTTTTATTTTTTATGATGGGTGTTTCTCCTAGGGCCTCTTCTAAGATGGCAAATTGAGTTAAATTTTAGGAGCTATAGTGATGCATTTGTAAAGGAGCAACAAGATGTCTGTGACTGAACTGCAGTCAGATCTTACCTAGGAATTGCAGCAGCAAACTAATGAACTTCTCCATGACCCTTGACATTAGCACGCTCTTCTAACATCAAGCTAGGAAAACCATCAGAAGTATAGAGGAAATATACAGTCCTTTGAATGTAAAAATCAACAGTTATTTTCATGCAATCAAGTTTCTGAGCTCTTTCTTCAGCAATAAGGAAATATAAAACATATGAAAAGAGAGTAAATATTGTGATAAGATAAATGGTAATTCCTTAATGAAAAGCAATTCATAATCACCACTTCTCTGTAAAAAGCAAAATGAGAAAGATAATATTTTAGGACTGTTTTTTTAAAAAAATCTCTTTGTTAAAAGGCCAATTTTGTGTAAATGTCTGTTAATATGAGCTTTTATCATGAAAAATCCCAAGGTTTCTTTGGCCCATTATCTACAAGTTAGAAGCAAAAATCACATGTCATCGAAATCAAGCATCTGTTTTTAGGGAACTGTACTGTAAAACTCCAGAAGTGGTGTTACTTTCTATTTTAAACAATCTTAAAATCTCTTATATTACATAACACTTATTTATTCATTTTTCAAATATTCCTTGACTGCCTATTAAGTGCTTCTAGTCAATGATCTAGCTGGAGCTGGAAAAATGCATGTTCCTGACCCTCAAAGAGTTTCAGGACTGGAAGGAAAGAACTATTTCTTATGATACTTTTTACTTAACTATTTAGCTGACTCTGCTTTATCATTAACTGATTGAAGATGGGGTTAATGTACAATTCTTTATATACTCACTGACACCTAATAGAGTGGTGGCAAAAGGTGAACGTTCAACTCATGTTGATTAGCACAGTGTTAAAGAAATTAGTCTATTTGAAAATTATCTTTTTCTCCAAAAAAATGTGTAACTGTAAGAAATAATACAGAGATCATGATCAAAAGCCAGTTTTTCTTCTCTTCTACTTCCTCTGAAACTTTATTCAGGCATTTGATGAAGGCAGTCTTCCCCCCTTCCAGAATACCACCTCCAGCAGATCCCATGACTTTGTCTCATTATTCTTAGGTCCTGTCAACACTTTAAGTCATAGATAGAGTCTCAAAGCAGTACTTAGCCTGTATAGTAAAGTATAAGAATTTAAGGTTAAACTTGACATAGGGTTAAATATTTCCATCTTTCAGAACTGATTCAGTCTGAGTAAGAGAGAACAAATGGAACCTCTATCTTCTTTTTCAGGCTCACCTCCTGCCTTTCTTGCTAGTTGCCCTTTAGCCCTGTCAAGGTCTCTCTACGTGTGTATATATGTTGAGGGGTCAGTGGAGGAATGTAAGGGTGCCCAGCTTACCTAGCCATGTTTCATCCTCTCTGGGTCATGTAGATTAGTAATGGTGTATGTCACCTTCTCTCATAGCAACTGCATGGAATCTTTGGTTGCTCCCTTTGTCAGTCTTGAACTTCTGTGGTATACATGCAGCTGCTTTCCACTGCTTCTCCATCAGCTGCTCAAGGAGTCTGTGGACAAGATCTAAAGAAGATTCCACACCAGCGTTCTCAGGAGTGGGACCTTCATCTGACTTCAAGTGAACTTTGGCTCTTATGCCTTGACAGTGTATGAGAGAAGGACTTTTCCTCTACCCTCTTAGATTCTATGACTGGGGTTTTTGAATTAAATGGACAAAAGACACAATAACAGGAGAAAAAACAGACAAATTGTATTCATGTTAATATTTTTATGTGGCACAAGAGACTTCTTCTTGGGAAGAAGTAAAAACCTCAAAGAAGCAGTTAGATTCAAGGGCTTATATATCATTTTGACAAAGAGCGATAAATTGTGGTGACATGACAAGGCAAAGGAAAAGGGGGCTTTGGGTTAGGGGTGGTAAATTATAGAAAAGTTTATAGAAAATATGTGAGGGAAAGTAATGGAAAATACAAGTTATTTTGGCAAGATCTTTTTTGTAAAGACTCATCTCAGCAACCACACCCCACCTCTGGTGTTAAGAATGTTTTTCTTTTCCAGATACAAGGAAGGCACTTGTCTCATGGGAAATGTATGCCTTGCTTTTAGGTAGAGGGGGAAAGAACAGAGAAACTTCCTACATCTGCAGTTTTTCAGTTGCTTTCAGCTCAAAATAATATCCAAAGTGGTATATTTGAGGTGGTATATTCTGTCAAGGGGGCAGGAGTCCCAGGACAACAGCACTCCCCTGGGATGGTCTCCAACTCATGCATCTGGACATCACTGAATTTCCAAGCAAAACTAGGTCCACAGTGTGATGTAGCTTTCTCTTTGTACCTGCACTCTGACCTCTGTGTCTACTCAATGTAGGAAATAATTTTTGGAGCTTTCTGAGTGTTCTTTTTGAATTCTCCTCTTCCTCCCAACACACACACACACACACACACACACACACACACTCACTCACTCACTTGACTTGGGGTTAGAAAGTAGCAAGTCTCCCCTTTGTTATGAAGGGGGAGTGATCACAACACAAAGATAGCTCTCTCCAAATAAATCTCTCTCCTAAATGCCAGATCCTTTTTATATCCTTTATCACACTGAGGGATCCCAGTGTTGTGGGACAGTTTTACCTTATACTTATTTTCTTATGAAGAGAACTTCTTCTTGTGTCTCAGGGCAATGTCAGTCAGAGAACGTCCGGATCTAAGATTCCAGCTGTGGTACCAATGTAAAGTTCATCAGTTCCCTGGTTTGCTTTCTCTAAGAGTTACTGTGTGTGCAGGAAAGAGTTTGGTTTTGTGTGTCTTCAAGGAAGAATCATCCAAATGGAATCTACTGCTTGCAACGTGCTCTAGTGTGAAAATGAAGAGTAATACCAATTAGTTTTTCAGGCCCCCTGAAAATAGTGATAGAAACTGTTTTGGGATTGATGATAATGGCTTATGGAGAAACAATACAAACAGTCAATCCCATTCATGGGCTGAGAAACTTTCATCCAGAACAGGGGTAGGCAAAGTATGGTCTGTGAGCCAAATCTGACCCATCAGCAGTATTCTTAAATAAAGTTTTATTGGAACACACACAAGCTCATTTGCTTATGTATTGTCTATGGATTATTTTGTGCTATAATGCAGGGTTGAGTAGTTGCAACAAAGACCATGTGGCTTAAAATATATAATGTATAAGACTGTAGAGAAAATATTTTTGACCTCTGATGTAAAAGGACTCCCAAGCTGATTATTATGTTAAATACAATGAAAGCACATCCGTGTGAACGGTCCTTCTTCCAGATGCTAACATAAGGAAAACACCCTACTCCATTTTAATTGCATTGCTGAGAAACAAGAAGTCTTGCTGCTGCTTTGGTCCTGGACTCTGTTTCACTTGATTTTTCTTGAGTTGCAGTGTTTCTATATTGCTTTGAGTTGTAACTCTATTTTTTCTTCTTGAAACTGTGGATATATTTTCTATTTATTTGTTCATTTAACAAATATCATTTGAGGACCTGTCATAAGGTAAGTACTGAGCTAAGAGTTAGGGATATAACATGAAGCAGATCAAGTGACTTATTCACTCAAGTGTCTTGGGATCTAGTGGGGAGGTAGGTCAGTAAATGGGCAGTTACAGAACCCTGGAGTAATAACCAGGACAGAGCCAAGAACAGAACATTAGGGAGCTGATAAAAGAAGCACCTAATGCAGTTTTGTGGGGCTGCACAGGGGGCAAGTGGGAAGTCCTACCAGAAGAAACAATGCTAAAGATGAGAACTGATGGATGAGCAGAGGTCAGATAGCCATGAGGGAATTAGGAAAACAAAAACTATTTTCAGGTAGAGAGAACAGAAACCAAAGACCTGGAAGAAGGCATACCACAGTGAATTTGAGAACAAGAACCAGCCTTGTTTCCCAAATTTCTTCATTTAGTGAAAATCACAGAAAATGGTAAAATTTTTATGCCACTGTATTACTCAGAGGTCTTCAGAGAAACAGAAACA
This sequence comes from Mesoplodon bidens, assembly GCF_964165515.1. Taxonomy (NCBI): domain Eukaryota; kingdom Metazoa; phylum Chordata; class Mammalia; order Artiodactyla; family Ziphiidae; genus Mesoplodon; species Mesoplodon bidens. The sequence goes on along the minus strand of NC_138178.1, from coordinate 162,196,346 downwards.
ACAGGATGTAGGTATAGATATAGATATAGATATAGACATAGGTACAGAAAGATTATTATGAGGAATTGGCTCATACAATTATAAAGGCTCTCAAGTCCAAATTTGCAGAGTAGCCCAGAGGGCTAGAAACCTAGGAGAGATGATATGCTGCAGTTCCAGTCCGAAGGTTGGTAAGAGGGAGGCCCAGGGGACCCAATGTTCCAGCTTGAATCTGAAGGCAATCTTCTGTATAAGGAAGAATTGATATCACAATGAAGTCCAAAGGCAGTCTGCTGGAGAATTCTCCCTTGCTAGGAAGAAGCCGGTCTTTCTGATCTATTCAAGGCTTCAACTGATTGCATGAGGCTCACCCACATTGTGAAGAGTAATCTACTTTACTTAAAGTCCACTGAGTTAAATGTTAATCTCATACAAAATCACCTTCACAGAAACACCTAGAATAATATTTTACCAAATATCTCAGCACCCTGTAGCCCAGCCAGGTTGACACATAAAAGTATCTATCACAGCCACCTTGGAGCATATAAAAGGGGCTATTTCTAGCTTAAACCATTAACCTGAGTATTATGTCCCTCAGCTTATGAAAGCATCTGTATTTCAGCACATCTGTAACCCTCCTGTCACATCACAAAGGGCCTTATAAGCCTTATGAATGATTTGCATTATATTAGGAGAAAAACGCACACTCACTGAAGGGCTTTGTGTTTTGAACTTTTATGATTTGTTTAGCAAGAGAGTATGACTATAGGTACATTTAGTTACAGAAAGATAAACCACCACCAAGGAAATACATTTTTAAAGACAGTCACTGTGTGCTTTTTAATCTCATTTATACTTCACTACACCACATCCCTGAAATAAAAGCAAATGGAAGCATATTTATTGTTGACTATAGGCTTGCCATTTTGAAGAATATTATCTTATTAAACTTCAGTATCACCCAGTCAGGTAGATATTGTTATGTATTTTTTTTCAGAAATGAGGAAGGAAGCTCAGAATGTTTAAATAATTATTCTAGAATTACAAAGTTAGGAAGTGACAGAACCTAGATCTAAAGGCTTAATTACAGACATGAATGCATTAACTGGGCAGCGATGAAGGCAAGCATGTTCCAGGGAAAGGAATCAACACTGTCCAGGATTAGCAGTAGGAATAAACACTTCATGTTCAGGGAATGGTGAGAAGTTAGTTTTAAATTTAGATTGGCACTTTCTACAGTATACACTAGATGTTGATGGATATTACATGATAACTGGATTCCATGTTCAAATAAATTAAAAAACTGGAGAGAGGGAGGTAAAAAAATCTATTTAAAAAATTCAGGACTGCTGTGAGAATCTTAATGCATTTTGAGTCTCTAAAATATGAAGTCTACGGTATTACAAAAATTTGTTTGACTCCCAAGAACTAGTGTAGTGTATTTCCTGGGGCACATTTTGAAGAAGAGCTGCTGGGAGACAATACAGTCTGATCTGCCATTTACTGATCCTCTTGGGTCAGGGAAAGTGAGGTATTGTTTGGTCACCTTATTATGATCAATTATGAACAAATAATAAGAATAATAAGAATAAATGATTTCTGTTTTTCAAAATTTTCTAGTATTTTATTATAAAAATTTTCAAATACTTGAAATTATTTTTTTAAATACAAAAATATTGAAATCCATGTCTATGCTTGATTTATTTTATAGCTATCCATGTATCTATGCCTCAGTCTATCCACCTGAGGTTTTTTTGTTTTTTTGTTTTTTTTCGGTAGGCGGACCTCTCACCGTTGTGACCTCTCCCGCTGCGGAGCAGAGGCTCCGGACACGCAGGCTCAGCGTCCATGGCTCATGGGCCCAGCCGCTCCGCGGCATGTGGGATCCTCCCGGACTGGGGCACGAACCCATGTCCCCTGCATTGGCAGGCGGACTCTCAATGACTGCGTCACCAGGGAAGCCCCCACCTGAGTTTTTATTTGCTTTTGTTTTTTTGCTTGTTTGTTTCTTTTTCTTTTTTGGGGAGGTATGGTGGGCAGAGGTGATAATGTTTTTATGTTTGGTCATGTTGAATTTGAGGTATTTATAGAATATCCAGATGTTGAAATTCAGTGGCCAGAGGTAAGCACAGATATGAAAGAGGTAGGGCTAGGCAGAGCTAGACTGGGAGGTTAGAACCATAGGAAAAGAGAAATTTTTACTAAGATAATATATAAAAGTACTGAGAAGACAGTTGGAAACAAGAACACAAGGAAAATCCAGGTTTACAAAGTGAGTGCATAGGAAAGAATAAAGAATTGCATTAATAGGTTAGGCTGAATGTTTTTTAAAATATCAGTGGCTTAACATAATGTGTTAAATTCTTGCTCACGACACGATCCAATGTAAATCAGTAGAGAGACTCTGCTTGACATAGTCAATCGGAGAGTTCTTTCTTCTTGTGGGTCACCCCCTTTTCCCTCACATTCAAATGCCAGAACTCAGTCGCATAGCCACATGTAATTGCAGGAAGACTGAAAATTGTGATTTAAGTGTGTGCCCAAGAAGAAGAGATTCCCGTAGATATAACGGAGTTCCAGCAATCTCTACCACAAGAAGGAAGAGTGAGAGAGGAAGGAGATCCAGTCTTGTCACAGGTCAAAGAGAGGTGAGAGTTTCAAGATACCTAAGTTTCATTCTATTATGTTCAAATAGCATAAGGTCTTCAATGAGACTTTTTCATTTAACATTTCAGTTATTATTGGTGACCTCAATAAAAGGAGTTTCACTGTAGCGGCTGAGAGATTGGGTCAGGGGATTAAGGAATGAATGGGAGAAGTAAAGAGAGCAGGTATAGAGTTTTAAAAATTGGTGTTGAATGGAAGGAAATTAGTGGAAGTGTAGTTTTGATGATCAGCAGAAAAAAATATTTTTTAAGGGTGGGATATTTTTAAGAGTGAGAGAAAGTATAGCGTGGAAAAGGAAAAGTTGAAATGTAGGAGAAGCTCTATGTAAAGAGCCTTACGTAAAGTGAGGCTCTTTAAGCTCTAGGTCAAGGAATCAGCTTTTAAAGGTGAAAGACAACTTTTTTCAGAGATATTTCAAAGCCCATACACAAATGAATACCTAAGATAATGAGAGAGTAGTCATTGTTTCCCAAATGCATTTGAAGTGTTGGAGGGAGAGGAAAGGGAAATTGAGGAGATTCTAACTTGATGAGCTCTGTGTTCTTGGAACGCTGAAGGTTATGCTCAACTTCTGTTAAAGAGACCAGTGGAGAACAGAGGAAAGTTAGAATTAACTGGAAGAGCCTTACTGGGGTAGAATAAGATAGAAAAAGTCAAAAAAGCATTGAGATGCCAGAGAAGTTAGACATCCTACTTTTGTAATGAAGAGTTAGGTGATTTTTTTCCAGAATCTGGGACCACAAGGGATATAGGTTAGGAGTCTGGGAATGGAGAATAGGAAGCAAGATGGCTTTAAAAGGTGAAGGTGAAGGATGAATGAAAGGGTAAAGAGCTCTGAAGAGGTGTGGTCCTGAGTGAAGTAACTGAAAGGTTGAGTGGAGATTTTGAAGCCAAAGAGAACTGACGATTTTACTCTTGGTGCCTTAAGAACAGAGTTGCCCCAAGTATGAACAGGACTACCTGCTTCTGAATGACTTGAATGCTTATTAAAAATGTAGATGTCAGTCTGAGAGAAGTGCCTGCTGATTCGCCTTGTTAGGAAGCTTGTAGGAGATTTTTAGAAACTGACATGGAAACGTGCCTATTAGAGAGCCATGGTCAGAGTCTGGACAAGCTAAGGGAAAGGGGATAATATAGATGGTCCCAGGCCCTTTCTTGCCAGGCAGAAATTTGGCTGCTCTTCTCCTCCTGTTTACCCAGTTATCTAGTTCTCAGGAATAGTTGCATAAGTTTTGACCACACAGAAAGTCTCACGTCTGCTGGGAATGGGTTCCTACCAGAAAGAGAAGAGGGAATTTCAAAGTTAGATTTAAGCAAGATATTTTCCCTTTGTTTCCTAAAATTGTACAGGAAAAAATACCTGATTTAGATGTGCTCAAAGATATACACTCCCTACACACACACACAGAAATGGGATGGGTGATGATGGAATTCCCTGTGAATCAGCATCTTGAGGGTAGCCAGGGTTTGATAGTCATTCAGGGACTCATTTCAGTGGCCTTTCTCTGCTTGGGGAGAAAAAAAAAATGATATTCTTTAGAGCTCATCACTGACCCCTTTCAAAAGAAGAGTGAAACACAAGGCACAAGTAATCAAATTGAATGTAGCTAAGTTTCTTCTTTGGAACTGAGATAATTCATATTGCTCAATTTTGATCATCAATCCAGCTATCACTTTGTTCACTTATTTATCCAGCTAGTCAGTATCTTTTGAGTGTTTTCTAGATGTCAAATAACATGCCCTATGCTTTGGATGGAAATTGGCATAAAGCACAATACCTGCTCTGGAGGTAGTCATGCTGAGTCTGAGAAAGAGACAGGGAAACACCTAAAGTCCATGCAGTGTGAACCAGCAGTCATTCTGGGGCATACAGAGGGTTGAGCACCCTGGACAAGTCATGCAAGGGGAATGCTTTGGCTTGGACTTGAAATACGAGTAAATGTTCACTAGGTCTTCCATGCTGTCCGGGAAATAAAAGGAATATTTACACAGGAATGTAGTTTAGGCAATATCTTTGTGTCATTTGTGCAAGGATGATTTTTGAGAGTTTGTCATTTTACTATTATTATACCTTCCCTTTACCAGAACTTACTGGAGAAAAGCAATACTGAGATGAAGCAAAACAAACAAAAAGTTGGTCTTCCTTTACCCAATAACCAGCTGCAGTGTAAACATTAGCCTTGTAGCCACACAGCCAAAGTAATCTGGAACCTTGGTAATGAATTTATGAGGCTCCTATCTCCTTAAAAGAGGGCTCTGGAAGTGAGATAAAGAAGAAAAGATTAAGTACAAATGGAAAGGACTCCACAACAGGATAAAAGGAATACAGAAAGTGTACAGTGATTGGCTGAAACACTTTGTGGATATAGGTCTCCATCACTTACAGGGTAGGAAGTCACACATAGGACTAAGGGGAAAACTAGGACATTAAAAAAAATGACCAAAGTTATGGAAACTGTAGAATAACCAGAAAACATTCTAATGTGCTTTGTGAGTGAAATAGGAGAGGCGATATCAGAGTCCTTGTGCTCTCCCCGAAGAGATGATCAGGGTAGCTAAGCCAGAATGCTGGGGGCTGAGGCCTTGATACCCAGAACTACCTGCTCATATAAGCTCACCTTTGACCTCTGCTCTGTGAATCTGGTGTCCCAAGGAGGGAAGCCTCCTTAATGATTGCTCTCAAACTCACAGGATTTGAACAGGAAGAAATTTTTCTTGGCATTCTCTAATATTTTCTCCCTTTCTGGCATATTTTTCCACCAGAAGAACAAAATTGAAGGGAACAGAGGAAGTCTGACATGCATTTTGATTTCACAGATGCCTACTAATACACGACTTTGGAGAAAAAAGCATCCAGCATGGGAACTACAGGTAGGGGATATATTTCAGCTAAGTTATTTGCCCTGGGAAAGAGGAAGCTTTATATCTGGCCCCTAAACTCTGTATATATGTGTGTATGTGTGTGTGTGTGTGTGTGTGTGTTTAATTGTAAATGTTCTCCAAAATGCTTCATTAAATATTTGCTGACTGAAAAACAAATATTTGGTGATCATGTATATTGCAAAAGGGTATTTCAGAGAAGAAATGGATATAACTGCTAAACAAATATATACACAAAGTGTGACAGTTTTTTCTTTTCCTCTCCAGCTATAAAAACTGTGTGAGGCATCCAAACACAGAGCAACTATCTTTCCCTCTTCCCATGAGAAACTTGAGTGCTAAATAAAACATTTTGCTTCAAAAATGAAGGTACCATGGGCCAAATAGCCCTCTGATAGAGTGGGTTGCAGTTATGAAACTTGATCCCCTCAGGCATTAGAATAACAATTTGTAGAAATGCAAAGGCTAAATCTTGGGTAGAACTGAGTTGTTCCAGTCTGTGCAGCAACAGCAGCAGAACCCCAGCCCCCGAGCAGTAAATGTTGATGCTCTATGACGGATGCTACCAATTACCTCTGAAAATTGCTGGCATCTTTGGTTGGGATCAGTGGTGTTTTTCATTTCCCCATGTGTTTCAGACCACTTCCTATACAAAGACCGCAAGTGGATAATTATGGAAATAGATACGATTTTAGAGCTGGAAGGGATCCTAGAAATAATGAGAGGCTAGATCTTCACTTTGCAAATGAGTAACTGAAGTCCAGAAAGGAGTACTGCTCCATCCAGCATCACAGAGCCTGGTTTTGGCCAAACCTGAGACAAAACATATGTGTACTGATACCTGGTCCAGGGCTGTTTCTGTTGAGTATCTTTTCTTTGACCAGCAATGGCTCCTCTTCACCAGAGAAAACAAGACTCCATTCTGGTATATGGCTCTTCAAGATCTGCTGAAACCTGCTTGTTTCTCTAACTTTATTTCCCTGTGTTTTACGTTCTCACTTCCATCACCTTCCTTCACCAAGTACTTTTAATTGGAGGCACTTCCAACTTCCCACAGTCCCCTTAATACACCATGAGTGAGTTGTTGGCCTCACTTGCAACACAGGTGGAATTCTTCTCTGTGAAGCTTTTAATACTCAGATGACATCTTGCCTTCTCCACGAAGCCGTACCTACTTCCTACTTCATGGTAAGTTGCTTCCTCCCAAGATTCTCGATAAACATCTCAAAACATCTATTCAGTAGCAGCCGTTGGAACCATTGAAAAAAAGTCTTAGTCTTTCTTCTTGAAGACCAAGATCTTTTCTTACTTATTTCTGTATTCTCTTCATCTTTCCTTCCCCTAGCATTTGGCACAGAACCTGACACAGGGCAGAGTCTCAGTAAATGTTAAATGAAGGGAAAAAATGAGTAAACCAACTGACACTAAATTGCCAAAAGGGAGTGTCATTGACTAAGACATTCTTATAACTTATAACCCATAATGGTCATAGAGGACGCTCTTATGTCTCAGGTGACTGATTATACAAAGTTCAAGCTAAGATGACCAAATAATATATTTGGTATCCTTTTGTGGTTAGTAGCACAGACTTTGGAACTAGACTTTTTTGGTTCAAAGCCCAGTTCTGCTACTTACTAGCTAGTGTGAGATAAATTCATAGATTACTTGCCTTTTGTGGGTCTCAGTTGCCTTTTCTAAAAATATACAATAATAATAGTATCTAACTCTTAGGGATTTTATAAAGATTAAATACATATATATACATTGAATATGTATATAAATATTCACTCAGAACAGACATTTGGAAAATACTACATAAAAATGAGTTTTTCTCCTCCTTTTTCTCTCTCCCTTTTCCTACTTAATATAATAACAGTTATTGCTAAGCCTGATAAGTGAAGGCTTTACTGGGATGAGGGAGAAGCCAAAGAAATGCAAGAAAATAAAACCAAATGGCATATATTAATGGTTAGGAAGTATGTTACTGGTTAAGAGTGCAGAATCTGAAAGATATACTATTCATTGGGTATCAACATTGTGGTAGTTCCTGGACTAACCCGTTCATATACATCACTGAATCCTTGGTAGAATCCTGAAAACAGACATTTCCTTAATTTCACAAATAACATAGGTTCAGAAAAGAAATTTGCCCAAGTTTTCACAACTGGTAAAATTTTAGAACTGAGATTTATTATGTGTTCAATGATTAAGATGTAGTCTCTGGAGCCAAACCCTTGAACTCAAAGCTATGCCCACCACCCATGACTGCCTGAGCAATGGTGATTTGCTTAACTTTTATGTCTCTGTTTTCTCATCTGTAAACTGGATGCAATAATAGCCTCTGTATCATAAGTTGTTAGGAGATTATATCAATTATACATGTAAAGTGCTAAGAGCAGAGCCCTGCATATATAGTTGTTCCTGCTCCAGTAGAGCAAGGCATCTTTGGTACACCTGCTCTTTTGATAAAGTTACTCAGATTTCCTGAGAGATGTCTTTTTGTATTTCTTCTATTTAAAGGGATGAACAATTTTATGAAACTTATAAATAATACAAAGAAAAGAAAGAAGAAAAGAAACTGATTCTTTCTCCCTAGACTTAAAGCAATTCTCAAAACCATCCCCTCTATAAAGGCTGAGATTAGCTAAATGTGTGATTGCATTGATGACACGCAGATATAACATTAAATGGAAGTGCATGTTTTGGCCTACACAATTACTTGATGCTCAAGGTAAAGTCTTTATGGTTTGAATGAGCCAGTACTTCTCTTTGATGAATAAGAGAAGGCATCTGGAATGAGCAAGTAAAGGCTATTTGTCCTTATAATCATGTCCATTTAATTTGCCAGGTAGAGCATATAAGTGCAGAAAGAACAATGGTGGTATCCAGAAAAGAAACTCTTTCATGGGTCTACTAGATGACCAATATTCAACAGTGACCAAGGTCTACGTCAAGTGCTTATAATGCACATACAGCAACAATGGTTGAGAATGACTTTTGCCAGAGGTCGGTTCATCTGGTGCCACAGATCAACAGGGGCAGGAGAGAATGTGGAACACAACGCCAATACATACATAAGTGTCTGTAGTCTGCACACAGTTCAGCCAAAGCATAGGGAGGGCTCCCAGAACAAATCATTTCCATCCCTACCACCCATGTCACTGAACTTGTCCCATTAAACATGCAGAGTTCTAAAACACTCTATAAAGATGATGTAATTGCTTTTAATTAGTGCTTGTTAAAAGCTTCTGCTTGGAATAACTTGAGCAATGCCATAAATAACTATAGTATTGGATTATAACCTAACGAATTAAGTAACTACAAATTCATATTGATATAAATTTATAACTGAATAAATAAATGAAGGAAACGCAATAAATCTTCCTTACTGGAGAATTTCAATGAATAACTATGGAAAGATTAAAGACGTTAGAAAATCACCATTAGAATGCCACAGTAGTAATTTCCAAAGACAAGAACCACCAATGGATGCTGAAATGAGTAAGAAAATTTAAGCAGAAAAAAGAATATTTGCTTGTTCTCAAAGTATCTTCTCCAAAATATTTAGTAATTATAAAGAAAAAGAAAAGTTTACAGTGGAGAATCCCAGCACACAGCATTTTAACAAAGTATCAAAGTTAAGATCATTGCTAGTACATATCAGCATTGTTAACTCCTAGCTGTCATGCACTGAAAAAGGGAATAGCACTTCTGCAGTATCATTTTCAATAATGCATAATCTCAATCAAATTATGAGAAAACATCAGACAACCCCAAGTACAGGAACATTTCACAAAATTGTCAAGGTCATGAAAGACAAGAAAAGACAAAATATTGGGCACAGATTACAGGGGATGTGACAACTCAATACAATGTTGGATTGGATCCTGGAACAAAAAGAAGACATAAGGAAAAATTGGTAGAATTCTAATGAGTTCTGTACTTTAATTAATAATATTGTCCCAAGTTCATTTCTTAGCTTTGATTAAAGTTCTATGGTTATGTAAGATGCTAACATAAGAGGAGCTGAGTGTAGACTATATGAAATTCTCTATACTACTTTGAAAACTCTCCTGTAGGTCTAAGTTGATCTCAAAAATTCACTGTTAAAATAAAAGGTTTCAGAAAGGGACCATTTTCCATTTGCTATGTAATGTGCTTTCTTCCCTGGTGTTGGGCTGAATATCAGAGAGCTATTAGTATTACTACTGTGCAGCTTCTATTGCAAGGATAATGTCTTGCCTTTCAAATTTATAGTCAATGAAGCAAAGGAGCCATACTGAAACCAAAAACTTAGTGAATCATGTTTTCTGCTCTCCTACCCTAGCAAAGATATCTTTCTATACAGGGCAAAGAGTGTTTTAGCTGGTTTTGTATAAAATAAGTCATTGAAACAAATATTGGAGCCATGCATAAAAGGAAGTGGGGTAGAGAACAGCATAATATTTGAAATATGGCTCAAATTAGGCAATAATAGAGAAAAGATTTAATGGGTCCCTGAGAGTCTGTATGAGAGTGTGATTTGGTGTTTCCCAGAGAACATTCAACTCATTATTAATCTTGTAAGATGTCTGGAAAGAAGGGTTCCATTACAAATAACTTTGGGAAACCCCTATGTATTCCACTTCTTTGATGGTCAGAAGGCATATTTGTAATTGCAAGCTACTGGAAATCTTACAGTTAAGGAAATAGAGAGAAACAAAACTATTTAATTTGCTTATACTACTAAATCCTAGACATGTGGAAGAAGAAATTTTCCCTATACTACCTGTTAACATTAGGAAGGACTAGTATCTCACGGTTTTGAGAAAGCCCTTCTATCACATAATTCCCTCCAACAGGTCCAAGCAGTAAAGAAAGAAAAACTGGAAATGAGAGAGACGATGGTGAGGAGTATGGCCCTTTCTCTCTTCCTATTCCTCTGAATGAAAGAAAAGGAAAAAGAGTACAGATTTTAATATCCTGTGGAAAAGGAAGCTGGAGATTAAATATGGAGGGAGAAGGTAGGTGGCAAAATGAAACTTCATGGTCTGGGATCATTAGTATATTATTGAAAAATCTAATTTTTTACTTTTTTTCTCTTCTTTTTGCAGTAAGTAGTAAGGATTATAATCCCCTTAGCATTCTGGAGTTACAAGTTAGGACAGGAATAATGCAATTTAGTAAATGGGAACTATGTATATATAGGAATATTTTATTAAGCTAATGAACCTGAAATTAATAGCCATTCTCCCAATATTCTGGGTTAAATTGTACCCACTTTCAGTGTTCTAAACACTGCCATTATTGCTATTTTATTTTACTTTATCCTTCCTTATTCAAAATCACACATAAAATATGCACACAATATATATGTTATACAGAGGGCAAACTGAACATGAACTGCTATTTCATGTACCTGTATGAGCACATTGCTCAAGGTTAAAAACAGGGTATTTTGTCTCAAATAAAATCAGTGTGCATCTAAGCTGACTACAGGGAAAATTTATTTCCTTTATTTCTAATCATTTTCAAGTGGTAGAAAGATGACTATTTATGATCTTAATGAAAATCTTCTAGTTTTGGGGCATTTTGAAGTTATTTTAAGCTTTTCTTAAATTTCACCTGTTTGGAAAAAGAGGAAGTAAATAAAAGTAATTAATAATGTGAATTACATTGTCATGGCAACAAATTTTTCCAGGTACTCTACTCTTATGCAACCATTAACCCCTAGTCTCTATTTATTATTCAAGAGAAATCATTTTCGGAAGGAAAAAAAATTTCCTGTCATCAAAAAGGACAAGATCCTCTATGTAAATTCAAATTATTTGCCCAAGATGAAGATAGCTTCCCAGTCCTAAAATGACTACAATTTGCATCTTTCATATTTCCTTCTTGGTTGTTTTTTATTGTTATGGGACAAGTATCACTGAAATAAAATATCACCATCCTGGCTGAAGGATTAGCTTGAGATTTGTGACAAAGACAGTTATACATCAAAATTTGTGCCCCTATTTTGGCTGGAAAGTGGCCATGTTATCAGAATGTTTCCCAGACTGCCTTGCATTGAGGTGGGGCCAAGTGTTTAATTCTTATGTGTGGAATATGAGAGAGGGTGATAAGTTTCATTTTTCGTGCTAATGTATCTAATGAGCTAGATATGCTTTCTCCCTATTGCTTGTCCTTCCTCGGGGGGATGCAAAGAATATTGAGGCCCCAGTCAACTGAGAAGAAGGCACAGAATGGAAAGAACTTGCATCCTCAAAGTATCACTTGGAGGACATCCCCCTATGACCAAGGAGACCTGCACAGGTGTATTAGAGAAATAAACTTCTATTGAGGTAAGCCATGGAAATTTTGATGTAATTTTTTTTTTTTCAGTATGTGGGCCTCTAACTGTTATGGCCTCTCCCGTTGCAGAGCACAGGCTCTGGACGTGCAGGTTCAGCAGCCATGGCTCATGGGCCCAGCCTCTCTGCGGCATGTGGGATCTTCCCGGACCAGGGCACGAACCCGTGTCCCCTGCACTGGCAGGCGGACTCTCAACCACTGCGCCACTAGGGAAGCCCGGAAGGAATCTTTTTATCCTCACCTACAGGATGTCTGCTATACAGTCGAATTTGGTGCCATTAGTTTAAAAAAATACCTGGGTTCAAGTCCAGACTCGCCACTTCCCATTGCGATGGTTTTGGGGTTGCTGCTCATGGTTTCTGAGGAGCAGTGTGAATTGTCTCTTTGGTGATAGTGGTGGTAGAGGGGTTTGCAGTGGCTGATGGCTGACTTAATGCTTCTTTTCTTTTTCTTTATTAAGACAATTTTTAAAAGAAGTCTTAAATTCGTAGCAAAATTGAAAGAGAAGTACAAAGATTTGCCATATGCTCAGTGCTCCCACACATGCATGCCCTTGTCCCTATCAGTAGTTCCCACCAGACTGGTACATTTGTTACAATTGATGAACCTACAATGCCACATTATTATCACTCAAACATTCCCTTAGGAATGAAAGGGGGAAACACTTATCTGCCCCATGGACATTGACCTCCATCCCCCCTTGCCCACCCCAGACATACTTTAGCTGCCAAAGTATAAGAGAGGAAGCCCCAGGGCAGCAAGTAAAAGCTACTTCACTGATCTCAGGCAGAGGTAATACCTGCCAGAAGAGAAGCCATTGGAAGCTTAGGAGAAATTGGTTCCTGCAGCCATGATTCGAGTAAAGGTAGAGCAAGATTATTTTGAATTGGTGCAGGAGAAGGATTTGATACACAGCAAAGATTCCTTGTATGAATATACTTATATGTTTACCCCTCTTTTGTACCAAGCTCCCCATTAAGTATAGTGTATATGAACATGACAAGGTAGAAGTCCTTTCTTAGAAAAAAAATCTTGATCTCAATGAGCAAGTTAGGGAAAACTGATATATATATATGAAGCAAATCAGAGAATACTAAAGACAATTTGAGAGCCAGAAATCCTGAGTTAGGCTAAAGGAGTCAAGGAAGACTCTTGGAAAGGAGGTATGTAGCTTGCTCTGGAAGGTGAGTGGCTCTCATCACTCCACTGATTTCCAGTATTAATTTGGTAACAATAATACTGATTGATCTCTACGTGTTTATAGGCATTTATAGTTTACACATTTCTTTCACATACATGAACACATTTTAAGGAACATTTTAAAAAACATTAGCTCCTTTATATATGCAAGGAAACTGAGGCTTAATGGAATTAAGTGATTTACTAATTCCACATTCAGTAAGTGGAAGAACCAACGCTAGCACTAAGCCCTCTGACTTCTAATCCAGTGATCTTTCTATGACAGAATCATATAAGATAGAGTTAGGTGCAAGAGTCAAAGTCACAACTTGACTATGGGATTTAACAATACTCAAACAGTGAAATGCATGTTGACTGAATTGGATGGAGTAAACATGCTCCAAGGTATCCACTCTAGTGTTTCACAACCAGCCACAGTCCTAGGAATATAATAAGCTCTCAACTAATATCAGTAGTATCAAAAAGACAAACAACCCAATCAAATCAAATCTACCATGAGGTACCACCTCACACCAGTCAGAATGGCCATCACCAAAAAATCTACAAACAGTAAATTCTGGAGAAGGTGAGCGAAAAGGGAACCCTCTTAAACTGTTGGTGGGAATGTAAATTGATACAGCCACTATGGAGAACAGTTCCTTAAAAAGCTAAAAATAGAACTACCAGGGCTTCCCTGGTGGCACAGTGGTTGAGGGTCTGCCTGCCGACACAGGGGACAAGGGTTCGTGCCCCGGTCCAGGAGGATCCCACATGCCGTGGAGAGGCTGGGCCCATGAGCCATGGCTGCTGAGCCTGCGCGTCCGGAGCCTGTGCTCTGCAATGGGAGAGGCCACAACAGTGAGAGGCCTGCGTACCGCAAAAAAAAAAAAAAGCAAAAAAAAAAAAAAACAAAAGAACTACCATATGACCCAACTATCCCACTCTTGGGCATATACCCAGAGAAAACCATAATTCAAAAAGACACATGCACCCCAATGTTCAGTGCAGCACTATTTACAATGGCCAGGACAAGGAAGCAACCTAAATGTCCATCGACAGACAAATGGATAAAGAAGATGCGGTACATACATATACACAATGGAATATTACTCAGCCATAAAAAGGAATGAAATTGTGCCATTTGCAGAGATGTGGATATACCTAGAGACTGTCAGAGACTTACTTACTGAGTGAAGTAAGTCAGAAAGAGAAAAACAAATATCATATTTTAACACATATGTGTGGAATCTAGAAAAATAGTATAGATGACCTTATTTGCAAAGCAGAAACAGAGACACAGATGTAGAGAACAAACGTATGGACACCAAGGGGGATGGGGGGATGGGATGGATTGAGAGATTGGGATTGACGTATGTACACTACTTGTATGATGTAGATGGCTATTGAGTGTCTACTGTATAGCGCAGCAGAAAAAAAAAGAAGGTACAATCTTTTTGCGTGACATATATTAAGTTAACCTTAAAAATACATTCCAATATACCTTAGGTGCAGACGAACACTGTTTCATTCCACTTATATGAGGTACCTAGAATAGTCAAATTCATAGAGTGAGAAAGTACATTGGTAGATGCCAGAAGCTGGAGGGTGGGGGGATGTGGAAAGGGAATGGGGAGTTAGTGTTCAAGGGGAACAGGGTTTCAGTTTAGGAAGGTGAAAAATTTGGGAAATGGATGATGGTGAGAGTTGCATGACAATGTGAATGTACTTAGTGTCACTGAACTGTAGAGTTAAATATGGTTAAAATAGTATTTGTTATATTATGTGACTTTTACCACAATAAAAAAAAATTAAAAAGATAACCAGTGTTGCTATAATCCCATAGGTGTAAGGCAAGTTCTAAATGTCTGGGGAAAAAACTTAAAAAAGATGTGTATAGACAAAAATAAGGAGGATTAGGCAGATACAGCCTCTTAATTGGCAAGGATTGATACACTTTCTACTTTGCTGGAGATGATTGGAGAGAACCCATTTCTAATCCTTACCATGAGTAATGTAGGTGTTCTAGATTTTAATTCACAGTGGCAGTTTTCAGCTTCTCAGTCTTTTCAACCATTTATTGTTTCTAATAACCATTTATTGTTTCTAATAGGCTCAAAACATTGTAAGTCTGACCATAAGGGCACAAAGCCACTATTGTTAAGTCATAGTCGACAATCTAGCTAAGGAGATAAGCCTTGAACAATACATTTCTAACCCAAGGCAGTTAAGACAGTGCTAGGAGACACTTTCAGACATGTGTTAACAGCAGGGATGAGATAGAATGATTAGCAATTGATTTCTGTCTTTCCTCTGGGATGTATTTGGAAGCCACCTGTGGTGACAACTGCTGCTGGTCCCTTTGGCAAGCCTCTAGCAGAGCCTGTAGCACTGCCCTGTCCAAGTCTGTTGCATTTTGCACATTTCAAGAAATGCTATCTGAGTCATGACCTAGTTGGCTGCTTTTCCTCCAGGCATCACCCCTGGGGCACTCTGCACAGGGTCCCACAATGGCTTTTAAATCCAGAGGCAGAAGACTGAGGAAGGAAGAATATTTTGCAAGTACCTGTATAGATCAGAGATCTTGTCAAAATCTGGATTGGGTATTTAAGGCCAAAGAAAAATCTGTGAATAAATATATGCACAAATTTCAAAGGAGTGTTTTGAATATTCTTCCCTTACTTAGTAGTTGTAAATACTAAGCATGATTCAGATTTTTAGGAAAAAAGATGGTATATAAAGATAAAGAAGATAATTTAATTACTGTCTAGAGAATATAGGATATCAAATGGTAAACGATATATGACTTCCAAATTTATTTCTAGTGACCAAAATAAATTTACCTTAATATTTAAATTTTATTCTTGCTTTAAAAAATTTGCTGATAGTCAACTAAACAGAAAACATATACATTTTAAAGAATTGCCTATCCTAATATTACTTTAAACTTGTAATTTTGACTTATACTTCTTTCACTTTTAACTCATATGTCTTCAAACCAAGTATTATGTAAGGAGAAATTAAGCAAAGTGATATTGAGCAGACCTTCTCTTAAAATTCCTAGGATTCTTTTTTTTTAATTTTTTTTATTAGTTTCTGCTTTATAACAAACTGAATCAGTCATACATATACATCTGTTCCCACATCCCTTCCCTCATGCATCTCCCTCCCTCCCACCCTCCCCATCCCACCCCTCCAGGCGGTCACAAAGCACCGAGCTGATCTCCCTGTGCTCTGCGGCTGCTTCCCACTATCTATCTACCTTACGTTTGGTAGTGTATATATGTCCATGCCTCTCTTTCGCTTTGTCACCGCTTATCCTTCCCCCTCCCCATATCCTCAAGTCCATTCTCAAGTAGGTCTGTGTCTTTATTACCATATTACCCCTAGGTTCTTCATGACATTTTTTTTTTAATTCCGTATATATGTGTTAGCATACGGTATTTGTCTTTCTCTTTCTGACTTACTTCACTCTGTATGACAGACTCTAGGTCTATCCACCTCATTACAAATAGCTCAGTTTCGTTTCTTTTTATGGCTGAGTAATATTCCATTGTATATATGTGCCACATCTTCTTTATCCATTCATCCGATGATGGACACTTAGGTTGTTTCCAGCTCCGGGCTATTGTGAATAGAGCTGCAATGAACATTTTGGTACATGTCTCTTTTGGAATTATGGTTTTCTCAGGGTATATGCCTAGTAGTGGGATTGCTGGGTCATATGGTAGTTCTATTTGTAGTTTTTTAAGGAACCTCCATATTGTGCTCCATAGTGGCTGTACCAATTCACATTCCCACCAGCAGTGCAAGAGTGTTCCCTTTTCTCCACACCCTCTCCAGCATTTATTGTTTCTAGATTTCTTGATGATGGCCATTCTGACTGGTGTGAGATGATATCTCATTGTAGTTTTGATTGGCATTTCTCTAATGATTAATGATGTTGAGCATTCTTTCATGTGTTTGTTGGCAGTCTGTATATCTTCTTTGGAGAAATGCCTATTTAAGTCTTCTGCCCATTTTTGGATTGGGTTGTTTGTTTTTTTGCAATTCAGCTGCATGAGCTGCTTATAAATTTTGGAGATTAATCCTTTGTCAGTTGCTTCATTTGCAAATATTTTCTCCCATTCTGAGGGTTGTCTTTTGGTCTTGTTTATGGTTTCCTTTGCTGTGCAAAAGCTTTGAAGTTTCATTAGGTCCCATTTGTTTATCTTTGTTTTTATTTCCATTTCTCTAGGAGGTGGGTCCAAAAGGATCTTGCTGTGATTTATGTCATAGAGTGTTCTACCTATGTTTTCCTCTAAGAGTTTGATAGTGTCTGGCCTTACATTTAAGTCTTTAATCCATTTTGAGCTTATTTTTGTGTATGGTGTTAGGGAATGATCTAATCTCAAACTTTTACATGTCCCTGTCCAGTTTTCCCAGCACCACTTATTGAAGAGGCTGTCCTTTCTCCACTGTACGTTCATGCCTCCTTTATCAAAGATAAGTTGGCCATATGTGCGTGGGTTTATCTCTGGGCTTTCTATCCTGATCCACTGATCTATCTTTCTGTTTTTATGCCAGTACCTCACTGTCTTAATTACTGTAGCTTTGTAGTATAGTCTGAAGTCAGGGAGCCTGATTCCTCCAGCTCCGTTTTTCGTTCTCAAGATTGCTTTGGCTATTCAGGGTCTTTTGTTTTTCCAAACAAATTTTGAAATTTTTTGTTCTAGTTCTGTGAAAAATGCCAGTGGTAGTTTGATAGGGATTGCATTGAATCTGTAGATTGCTTTGGGTAGTAGAGTCATTTTCACAATATTGATTCTTCCAATCTAGGAGCATGGTATATCTCTCCATCTATTTCTATCATCTTTAATTTCTTTCATCAGTGTCTTATAATTTTCTGCATACAGGTCTTTTGTCTCCTTAGGTAGGTTTATTCCTAGATATTTTATTCTTTTTGTTGTAATGGTAAATGGGAGTGTTTTCTTGATTTCATTTTCAGATTTTTCATCATTAGTGTACAGGAATGCCAGAGATTTCTGTGCATTAATTTTGTATCCTGCTACTTTACCAAATTCATTGATTAGCTCTAGTAGTTTTTCGGTAGCATCTTTAGGATTCTCTATGTATAGTATCATGTCATCTGCAAACAGTGACAGCTTTACTTCTTCTTTTCCAATTTGGATTCCATTTATTTCCTTTTCTTCTCTGATTGCTGTGGCTAAAACTTCCAAAACTATGTTGAATAAGAGTCGTGAGAGTGGGCAGCCTTGTCTTGTTCCTGATCTTAGTGGAAATGGTTTCAGTTTTTCACCATTGAGGACAATGTTGGCTGTGGGTTTGTCATATATGGCCTTTATTATGTTGAGGAAAGATCCCTGTATGCCTACTTTCTGCAGGGTTTTTATCATAAATGGGTGTTGAATTTTGTCGAAAGCTTTCTCTGGATCTATTGAGATGATCATATGGTTTTTCTCCTTCAACTTGTTAATATGGTGTATCACATTGATTGATTTGCGTATATTGAAGAATCCTTGCATTCCTGGAATAAACCCCACTTGATCATGGTGTATGATCCTTTTAATGTGCTGTTGGATTCTGTTTGCTAGTATTTTGTTGAGGATTTTTGCATCTATGTTCATCAGTGATATTGGCCTGTAGTTTTCTTTCTTTGTGACATCCTTGCCTGGTTTTGGTATCAAGGTGATGGTGGCCTCGTAGAATGAGTTTGGGAGTGTTCCTTCCTCTGATATTGTTTGGAAGAGTTTGAGAAGGATGGGTGTTAGCTCTTCTCTAAACGTTTGATAGAATTCGCCTGTGAAGCCATCTGGTCCTGGGCTTTTGTTTGTTGGAAGATTTTTAACCACAGTTTCAATTTCAGTGCTTGTGATTGGTCTATTCATATTTTCTATTTCTTCCTGAGTCCGTCTTGGCAGGTTGTGCATTTCTAAGCATTTGTCCATTTCTTCCAGGTTGTCCATTTTATTGGCATAGAGTTGCTTATAGTAATCTCTCATGATCTTTTGTATTTCTGCAGTGTCAGTTGTTACTTCTCCTTTTTCATTGCTAATTCTATTGATTTGAGTCTTTTCCCTTCTTTTCTTGATGAGTCTGGCTAATGGTTTGTCAATTTTGTTTATCTTCTCAAAGAACCAGCTTTTAGTTTGGTTGATCTTTGCTATCGTTTCCTTCATTTCTTTTTCATTTATTTCTGATCTGATCTTTATGATTTCTTTCCTTCTGCTAGCTTTGGGGTTTTTTTGTTCTTCTTTCTCTAATTGCTTTAAGTGCAGGGTCAGGTTGTTTACTCGAGATGTTTCCTGTTTCTTAAGGTGGGATTGTATTGCTATAAACTTCCCCTTTAGAACTGCTTTTGCTGCGTCCCATAGGTTTTGGGTCGTCGTGTCTCCATTGTCATTTGTTTCTAGGTATTTTTTAATTTCCTCTTTGATTTCTTCAGTGATCACTTCGTTATTGAGTAGTGTATTGTTCAGCCTCCATGTGTTTGTATTTTTTACAGATCTTTTCCTGTAATTGATGTCTAGTCTCATAGCATTGTGGTCGGAAAAGATACTTGATACAATTTCAATTTTCTTAAATTTACCAAGTCTTGATTTGTGACCCAAGATATGATCTATCCTGGAGAATGTTCCATGAGCACTTGAGAAAAATGTGTATTCTGTTGTTTTTGGATGGAATGTCCTATAAATATCAACTAAGTCCATCTTGTTTAATGTATCATTTAAAGCTTGTGTTTCCTTATTTATTTTCATTTTGGATGATCTGTCCATTGGTGAAAGTGGGGTGTTAAAGTCCCCTACTATGATTGTGTCTAGGATTCTTAATTGTCTGGAAACACCTGGGTCCTGTATAAACAGTGTGGGTGAGCCTAGTCCTCAAGGTTCATTTTGCCCAGAAATTTACTGCCAGCCTATAGATGGCAGCAAACTTACATATCATTGCTCAATTTCTCCTTCCAGTTATTCTTCCCTGCTAGTTTTTTCAATATGAAAACAAGTCATATGTTATTATTAAACCATATAACGAAGAGAAAGTCATAGCTTTACTGGGACATAGTTTAAGAGACCACTGGAAAATTAAGGGAAAACGAAAGCAAAATGAAAAAGAAAGATGCTTGGTATTAAGATTGGCAAAAGACAAGAAAGTTGATATTTTCATAGTCACAACTTGTTTCTTGTATGAGTGTTACTGAGTGGGAACTTGGGTAGAGCTTTTTTATTAGACGATTTGACACGATATGTTCTTTAGCATTGTCTAAGTTGAAAGATGTTGCCCTATTGTATGGTTTTTTTTTGGTGGGGGAGTTCAGCAAAGCATATTTTTTTAAAATTTATTTAATTATTTATTTATTTTTGGCTGTGTTGGGTCTTTGTTTCTGTGCGAGGGCTTTCTCTAGTTGCGGCTAGCGGGGGCCACTCTTCATTGTGGTGCACAGGCCTTTCACTGTCACAGCCTCTTGTTGCAGGGCGCAGGCTCCAGACACGCAGGTTCAGTAGTTGTGGCTCACAGGCCTACTTGCTCTGTGGCATGTGGGATCTTCCCAGACCAGGACTCGAACCCGTGTCCCCTGCATTGGCAGGCAGATTCTCAACCACTGCACCACCAGGGAAGTCCCTATTGTATAGTTTAATGATGTGTCATACTGCCAATAAAGACTTTCTCTTGAAGCAAGTGAACTAGAATTGAGATATTTATAAGACATAACCAATACATCTAAAAGAATAGGTAGCAATGACCAATTAGACATAATGTTATGTTTCAGGGTGTAAGAATCATCCACTGAATGTTCTATTGCCATGGTCTTATTATCTATTGCCCCGTCTGAAGAATCATTACTGTTAAGCAGAGATTTAATTCAATTTATTGATGGCAAGCCCATTAAACCTTTGATATCAGTTGTATTATGTGCATCAGATTTCTTAACTAAAAATGGATTTTTTTATGGGGAATAATAGAGGATAATGAAGATAGAAACAATCAATGAAACTAGGGTCCAGTGATATTAGCACATCAATATTTGCATTTTAGTTCCCAAGGAACTGCACAGAGGACATCTGTCCTATTAGCAAGACTTCATGAGCCTTAAGAGATTTTGTTTTGCATTATTCCTTGTTTAACACAATGCCATAGGAGCTAGGCCTATTTACCTTTTTAAGCCACCTGTCTCCTGGAAGAAACAGGTGTGTTGTGCAGGTGATGTTCTCAGTATAAATAAGCACTGACCAAAGAGAAATACCAGAGAGAAATACATTTACAATAGAGAAGGTAAAATACTGACAGCTTGGCCATTAGTGACTAAGTATTGGGTATGCAACACCTTTTTCTTTTAGTGCCTGTTGAGGTTAAAAATTTGAGCTCTAAATGTGATAGTAGACTGGTCAGATATCAACCTGCTAAATTGGCATTTTTGAATGATTATCTATTAGATGATAATCAACATACTTTGATTATATCCAAATGCAGGTCTGTCATACTTTTATTTATGAGACTTTTTCAAGTAAACTTTAAATTGACTAAACCCACTCCCCCATGTCTTATTCAATGTGAGAATATCAGGGATATCACAGACGTGTCATATTATTTTTAGTAACATAAAAAGTACATCATTTAACATTTAAAAATGTTTCTGTGTTTAAAAAAGCTTCTGGTACACTACACTTACTGGATACAGGTTGACTATTATTATAATAATTTTTGAACTTACATAAATCTGATGAATGTTACCAATTAGAACAGAATCATTGCTAAAGCACTGCTAAGCACTTTGAAAATTGCAGCAACTTAATAAATTCTCTTGGAATATTTACTGATTGAAATAAGGAAATTTTGGAAAGGGAATGGAGTTTACTTATGGAGCATCTCCTGTGAATCAGGATACATGCAAATTCCTTCACATATTGTTACAAAATCGGAGATACAACATTATAAAATAGGATTAATAATGTATTTTACAGCTGAAGTCACTGGGAGTTAAATTTACTTTCATGAAGCCACAGAGATGGAAAGTAAAACATCAAGTTTTCAATCCTCAGATCTGTCCTGATGACGCACTGCACTGTCTTAGACAGAAGTAGCCAAATCACAAGCCTCCAGAGACTGAGAAAGTGACACATTAGAGATTAGACAAGATGGAAGAAAGTGCCTGGACTCCAAAGTTAGGTAAATAATTAGGGAGTGGTGGAACCTCAGGTGTATTGGAGAGGGCAAGTTCCATATAAACATTGTACCTACCACTCTGCTCCAGAAATGTTTTAGTGGAGTTGTTAGATCATCCCATTTCTCAAAAGAAGCCAGAAATTCAGGTTTGTTTGTTTGTTTGTTTTTCTGTGAAACCTCCTAGTTGTTAAACTTTGGCAACTAATTTGAATGTGGGCAAAAAATAAAAATAATGAAAAGCATATCTAATGGTCACAGAGCCACTGCTTTTCAACTTCTGCCTTAGAGGGAGCTCTTGACCTACTTCCATTTCCAAAATAAAATGTATGCTAGCATGAAAAAAGAACAGGGATATATTTGGCCCACTTGACTAAAGAATGGATTTTTAAGGAAGAAGAAGTAAAATAAGTTTGTATTGTGATAAAAAATAACTCTCCTTGAGCCCACTTCCTTTGACTTCTTACTTCATTACTTGAGTTATTTTTCTTATCTATTTATAGCTCTGAAAGAGTGATAAGAATCATGACTTATCTAGGTCTGGATTTAGACATTGCATTGGCCAATGAATGATGAACAGATTCTTGAGGTTTATACATGTTTCATGCTGTATGGAAAGAAATTGGGCTAGAAGATTAAAAATCATTTTTTCTTTTAACCAGGAAGTCACTTTTCTTGTATGAACTCTGTTTTCTCTTATATAAAATGAAAACTTGGATTTCATCATAACTGAATAAAATGACCAATGAAATTGGTGAAGAACTTCAGTGCTTCATTTTCATCACCAGTTGAGTTCATTTACTTTTCTACCTTTGAAGAAAGGGTCAGTGTTTAGGTCACGGTGATTAAAGACATGCTTATTTCTGCTGATTCCCTGACTGATTCAGTCAATATTGAAGATCCACTAAACAATTTCAATCAACCCTTGAGGATCATGGCTAGAATAAATGGTGTAGGGTCACCCACGAAAGATATCTTGCTTAATTCAAATTTGATTTCCTACAATATATATTTAGTCTAATGATTATATCTAGGATGATCATTCACTACCACTTTACAAGTGTTTTTAGTACTGTCTTCAAGGGATTCTCTATTTGAAAGATATTGTTAACCAAACAAATGTGTATAAGAAAAATATAAGTAACCCTCTAATTTTGCATTAATCAAAGACAAATATAACTGAGTATGCAATAAAAGCAGTAATTTTCAAATGATATTAAATTGCCTTATTTAATTAGATGCTTGATATTTAGCTATCCTGTGCTTTTTGTTTGTTTTTTCATTTTAATTAGCAAACACATTCTTTCCTTAGATAATAACTGGAAGACTCCTGTTGCTATCATAATTAACATCTAGGCATCCGGAGTTTGTAGAATGAGAATAACTTCTTTGATCCGTGGTTTAGACTTTAAACTCTGCATATAATTCTTTTATCTTCAGAAATATTTCTGGATACCATTAGAAAGTTTCATCCTTTCAGGAGACTTTTGTAAGTGATTTGATGCTATGTATTCATGATTATTTTTTTCCACTATTTAATGGGGACACTGAAAGCATACATATCCAAGAACATTTATATCTTGGCAGAGGGGTGTTCAGGATTAGCTCTAGACAGTAGAAAGTGGGCAAAATGGTTATATACCCCTTCCCAGCCTGCCCCCAAACTCCCCATGAGATTTTTAGGCTTAATCTCTCTTTTCACTTTTTGGCTAGCCAAATGCAGAGAATCCATCACAGGATTCTGTGGTTCCAAGGGCCACCAATGTCATTTAGGAAAAAGACCTCCCTTCCTCCAAATCTATAGGCTGCTTTGGGTTGTGCCAGGTGTGTGCCATACAACTCTATTGTGTTAAGTTCCTGAGTTTTTAGGATTTCCTGTATCAACACCTGGTGTTATTCATCCTGATGAATAAAGTTTCTGTCATCTTTCCACTTATTCTGCCCTTTCTCACAGGCTTGAAAGGGGATCCTTTTGTTATTTTTCAAATCAACCCTTGACTGGTTAATAGTCACATGATAACATTTCTGATGCTCAGAGTCTGAGTCTGGAAAGAAGGAATATGTGTATTTTCCCCATTTCCCAGATAAGGTCTCTGAGACATAAAGATGAAATGACTTCGGCCAAAGTCATAAAGCTAATAATTGATCAAGCCAATCTTGCCTTCTTCTCCTAAGATCATTCTATTAATTGTGGAAGCTAAAGTCTTATATCCCAGATCCTTAAGGCTGGATGTGATCAACTAATCAATGCCAGTGGAAGAGGGTCAACATCTTCCTACCATCTAATGGAAAAACAGCTCTGTATTTAACCTTCTAAACATATTGCCCATTTTGTACCCCCTTTGTTGTCTAATCTAATGAGAATTTTATAGGACAGCATATCCATCATAACAATTGACAAAATGATAGTGGCAAACACAAGCTCAGCAGAAGAGGTGTCTTGTGTCATATTGTTACATACATGTTTTCATTTTATATAAGAGCACACTGACCCATACTAATTTTTAAAATCTATTTTCAGATAGTCTCAAATGTTGTTTTGAAAAAGCAAACATTTTTCCCATATAGGATAAGGATATAAAACTGAAAAATCAGTGCCAAACATTGGCTATATGAAGAATACCTTATTTTCATGACAAGTGAACCCATTTCTTTGAATATTTATAAGATTCATTCTTCAACAATTCCATCTGAATCTATGTTAGTAAAGACTTCAAATAAAGGATACACTGCATCTATATCTGGCACCTAGTATATAATACATGATGAAAAATTGTTTTCTGAGTGAATGAATGGATGAATAAATGAATGAAATAATGGTTCCCAGCCTGGAAACCCTCATTATAAACCAGCAGAGAGAGTCAAGTGAATTTTTTGCTTTCAATGTTTTTAGAAATATGACAGAAACTGAACATTTTTCTATAATATTGTTACTCTAGGTTAAGTAAATCACCATGTTTCTTTCCTTTTGCCTAGAATTGGATCAGATCAATGTGCCATGTTGGATGTCTCATGTTGTGCAGAAACTCTGATTGATATTATATGCCTGATTAAAAAGTAAGAAATTGATTAGCTGTTACATAATCAGTTTTGTTGGATAGATAATATATTTCCAGAAGTGACTGATGAAACTGTATTATTATTGGTGGTTGAATATGTTGTATTCAACATTAAAACAATAGACAATCAAAGAAAATAAGAAATAGTGCCTCATTTAACAGATATCTGATAATTGCTAAAAAAAAAAAAATTACCGAGTCTGTATGTCCTGATTAGTACTTCATTAAAAAAGCATGCAAGCAAGTAAATTTATGGTTAATCCAGTAGAACACATACCTAGTTTGATTCAGTACAGGACCTGATTCTAAATCATTATTAGTGTTGCCAGGCATGATTCTGTTCCAGTTTCTAGGAAGTTTCCACTATTGTTAAATTTAAAAGGTAATCCTGTAAAACAATAAGAGACTTTCTCCACTAAAGGGGAAATAAGAAGTCACACTTCCAATCAGCTCCTAATTCAACCTGAAATAAGCATGTCAACTATTGTATCTTAGAGTTGGTAGACTTTATTTTTTTTTTCTGGATTATGCATCCCTTTGGAATCTGTAAAGCTTGGTATAAACTTGGAAATCTCACAAAAACAGAATCTCATGAAATTTTCAAGGCTCTATGACTTGATCAGTTTGAAAATATGCTGGCACAGCCAGCATCAGCTCCAGCCAAGTCATGGATGTGCAGCGGGGCCCAGCAGTACAGAATGCAAAGCAACTTTAGAAAGTAAGTTCAAAGTGTTTTCAAAACTTCCCAGGAGTGCTGCCATAATTTCTGGGCAGTGGCTCAGGTATGAAAGTTCTTATTTTAAATGAATCTGTCCTGTAATTCCTGCATGGCAATTCTAAATGGAAAGGAAGCTAAGCTCCCTTTTTCTCAAGGTCATTCAAGCGTATTATTCTCTCCAACATAAATATTACCCTTCAGTTCTCATTCACTAGGAAATAAGGCATCAGAAATTAGATTTTACTTGTCTCCTTATGAATGAAGGAAGGAAATAATGAAGGAAATCAACAATTATTAGGGCCCTCATTTTGTCATATTCTGTATGAGATACTTTATAAATGTTATCCCCTTTAATCCTCATGAAAACATTTTAATGTAAATATTGTTATTCTGATATCACTGAAGAGGCCCAGAGAGATTGAAAAATTTACCAAAGGTCCACACATCAATGAGTGTTAGAGCTGGGATTCAAACCTAACTCTGACATGAAATCTCAAACCCTCTTCTGTATGCCAAGAATTTGCTTTGGAAATCGCTTTAGAATTTTGGAATGCAATATATTTTTGAAAGACCTTCCTATATTTTTAGTTTATTTCTAAAACATGCATGCAATTCCATTCCATTATGAGAGATTACAAGGGCCCAGACTCCACTTCCACACAGTTCACCAAACTCAAGGTGCTGCATGTTAATAATCAAAAGTTGAATGACGGTCTAAGCCTTGTAATTTCTAAATGATTTTATGGGTCTTATCAGAAACAGGAAATAATTCACACAATGATTATTGATATCAAATGAATATTTTGTGTCTTTTCTTTAGCTTCTTGGTCCCCTTTCAGAGCTTCCTGCTGGTCATTTAACAGAAAATGAAGCTTAAAGCTAATAAAAAAGGGAAAATAATGTTGAGCTCACGGAGATATAAGAATGGATGCATGCAACAGATGGAACTTGGGAGATAATGACCAAATATGTGTGAGAATTAACACCATTCCATCTCTGTGTCCCCCACCCAGAAAAACATTACCACCTTCACATCACCGTGTACTCCCGGACAGTTAGGTTAATTCAAATTACCCCTAGTCTCTTTATGGATAACTCAGATAGGAGGGATGCCATTCATGGAACATGAAACTTGCTGGCATTGAAATTAATTTCTAAGCACCCCCCGATGAAGTGAGTTGCAATCAAATTGCTGGAGGTCCCATGGGAGCCCAGTAGCACAGAGTGCCCACCTAAATTAAAAACAGTACCAAAAACAGAGACTCTCAGAATTGGATGGATCCTTAGGGACTGTCTGATCCAAATTCTATCATTAAAACTGAGACCAGGAAGGTTAAGTAACTTTTCCAAATTTACGAAGCTCGTAAGTGGCTGAGCTGGTATAAAAAAATTCATGGTTATGATTTCAAAGCGTGAGCTTTTTAATGACTAGCAATATTCTTTGGCTTTGAGCAATTAACTTCTCTAGAATTCCATTTCATTATCTAGAAAATGGAGATGATGACACCCAACTCACGGTGCTTTAGAGAGGAGTATATGGTCATGTATGAGAAGTGTGGGGCTGAGTGCCTGCTACAAGGGGGCAGCTCTGTGAGTCATTACTGACATTTGCAACAGCAGTAGCAGTAGTAGCAGCAACAGTTCAGTTGTACTTGAATTTGGGAGTGAAACCATGCTTGGAATTCAGGCATTAATGCTCAGCTGAATGCCCTTTCCAATAAATCGTGTTTTAATTTCCTCAAACAAAATTCATTATTTGTGGAAGATTGTTTGGATAGTTTGGTAATATGCAATTTGGAGTTACTGGTTTTATTAGAAGCTTATATATAATATTTTCTTATGCATGATTTGTGACTGCCTTTTTGGAAAAAAAGAGAAAGAAAAAGAAGGCAACATACACATTTGGATTTAATTTTTATATCTTCAGATGACTAAACACATTATCTTCTGCAAGCCATTTTGCTCTTATGAACCTTAAATTCCTCATCTACAAGGTGGGGATAAAATGTTTTCCCACCCAAAGTAAAGGATCGCTGTAAGGATTAACATTTTAAAGTGAATGTGGACACACTGTTTAATCTTAATGAGCTTCACTTTCTACTCCAAATGCAAGGATGTTATCTGGCTAGCTGTCTGGCAGAGCTCCAACAGCACGTGCCTCTCATGGGACTCTGGACAATTCCCTTATTGGGGCTAAGACTCAGTGTCTGTATACACTACATAGGGTTATTTTTGAAATAAAGTGTATAAAATGCCTGGCACATAGTCCACTTAATAAATTGTGGGTATTATAATTATTTTTAGTAGACCTGAGAAGAAAGAGTCACAAAATCTTTAGTTATATCGGAGACTTAACCCTCTGAGCTGCATGAAGTGAAGGGTAAAATTACCTTTTTTCTCATTCCTAATTTCTCTTCAGTGCCTAAAATTGTTTTCTGGGACTCAGAAGTATCAATACATGTGATTCTGAATTTTGAGAGAATCACATTTGGAATTTTTGCAAATGTATGACAATTAGTAAGCTGGTTAGACTATTCTGTTAGAAGCAATCTGCTTTTTATAATAAGAATCAGGGGGCATTTCATGCCTGCTGGAGAATGGCATGAGTAGGGCTCTGGCCAGGCTAGTTCCATGGTAAAAGCAACAAGTGAGTAGACCCCCTGGAGGCAGTTAGCTCTCACTGTCATGTTGGCTAATAGTGGCAGGGTGACATCCATCCACTTGGACAAATTTATTCATGTCTCCAGCCAAAAACGTAATCACTTTGATGATTCTTCCTCAGTCTCACAGGTAGTGAAAGACAGTCATTTAAAACCTCAAAATTTGAAAGTCAAAGCCAATGTGCTAGAGCTCAAAGGGAGACCGTGAGGCAAGTTAAACATTCTAGGCTTCTTATGAATTAAGTTGTCAGTTCTTGAAGTTTACTTTCTCTCTCTGTGTGTGTGTGTGTGTGTGTGTGTGTGTGTGTGTGTGTGTTCTAGATGGGTGTTTGCTGTGGCAGGCACAGAGATGTTCTCCTAGTGCCCCTACAGGGAAGGACTTGACACCCCACTGTAGAGTATGTGGTCAACAGATATCTTCCAGTTCTCAGCAATTTCAGGGTCTGCCTCAGGTTCTGAGAGCTGTCTTGCTCCAGCTCACATCCTTCCACTACTGTGATAGTCCACAGTTGAGTGAAGCAGAGTTATAACGTCTTATTCTAGAGCTGCCTACTAGATTCGCTGAGTTTACCCTGAACTATGTCACCCTGCATTGGAGTTTAAATTTTTCCTCTGTCCCATCTTTCTTCTTCCCTGTTCTTTCCACAGGTGTTGATCTGTAATTAACATCTTACACATTAGACTCCGTTTCAGCTGCTGCTAGAGAACTTAACATACAACATATGATATCGAGGGTTGTCCAAGTCAGCAGGAGACAAAATGGGGTTTTGAGCTAAGCCATTTACAGCTCAGCTAGCAATGAAAAACCCATCACGGCTGGAAGGTGGAGCACAGGTTGCCGCTGGCATAAGGTGGCCTTCCAATTGGTAAATACTGACCTGTGGGAGTTGAGAGGGTATATAAGTAGAAGGGAATGTGCTGCTGGACTTAAAATATCAGTTGAGATGGATGAAGAAAAGAGTAGCTATAAGGATAAGACATTAGATGGTTATTACTGTGCACCATTTCTGTTCTACGTAAAGATAAATGGAGAGCTGAGGGAATAACATAGAACTTGAAAGTCATATGCAGAACAGATTTAGAATGCATACAGAAAAGGCCTCATTTCTTCTAGCAGAAGAAAAATCAAGGATCAAGCCTAATATTTATTAGTCAAAGTGGTTGAACTTCAGAAGAATTAAATGCCCAAATAAGGCAAATATGTTACAACAAGCTTAGGGCCCTATTTGAAAATAAAACCCGAAAATCTGGTAACCTGACACTTGAGGACATCTGCATGGACATACACCCAAAGATTTTAACTCTCCAGGCTCCTTGGGAAGAAAATACGCAAGGGCCTGCCATGTTCATAAAAAATTTAGGGGCTCAGTGGTCAGAGGCATGCTAGGACAGCCCTTCCAAAGTCAAAACAAAACAAAACAAAAACAAAAAACCACAAACAACAACAACAAAACTACCTTTTCATTTTTCACATCCTACCATGAAGAAGTAAACAAAACACCTGGGGGGACTTCTTGGGGTTCTGGAGGCAGCATACTCCACACCTAAGGACAGAGTGGTCTAGCTCATATACTGTGTGAGTCTTTGCATAGGATCCCGAAGAGGATAGAGCTACTGCAAGTCTAACCTATGGTTCAAGCAACCCCACTGCTTAGGCCATACAATCTGGCAGACCCTATGGTATTAGAAGGAGTGTTGGTAGATAAAGGCTTCCATATATAGACAAAGACTGGAAGTTGGGGGAAAGGGGTGAGATCCACGCATGTGTGTAGACATACAGGAGTGGACAAGGGTGAAGGTCCTTGCATCACATACTGATGCTCACCAGAGAGCACAGAGACACTAAAACGACCAAGTGCAAATACAACTGGTCAATTAATGTCAACAAACTTCTCATCAGCGTTCCCAGATCTGGCACAATGAACACATTAAAAATATGGCCTTGATAGAAGGGACAGGGGACCAACAGCATGGAATTCTGACTTACAATGGCTTATCTAACTGTTTCAGCCTCGGAATGGCCAACTTGCTAACAGTGTCAAGCCACTGGTATGACACCATTTTGGGGAGACCAACTGATTACTTGCTGGTAAGTTGACTGCGTTGTTCTTCTTCCATTCTGAAGGGACAGTGGTTCATTCTCATTGAAATAAATACATATTATAATTGTTGGTTTGTCTTTCCTGCCCTTGGGGCCTCAGCCAGCATCACTCACTATTCAAGAACTTAGAATCCATTGTCATGGGATGCCACATGACATCATGTCAGACAAAATGATACACTTTATAGTAGAGAAGGTGTAAGAGCATCCTCAGAGGTATCCTTTGCTAAGGAAAGCATTGCAGTCATCCATGAGAGAAGCTTTTCCTTGATACCATATTAAAAAAAAAGGATTTATTCAGTGGGTTCTTATACAAGAGGCATTGAAACACAGAATTAACATTATGTTTGAAGTAGCTTTATAGAGCAAGCAGAGGTGATCTTTAGATGATCGGTCCTTGGATCAAACTACTGTAAAAATAAAAAACACTACAATATAACTTAGTGAATATATTTCAGAAGAATAACCAAGCCATTGAGGTGGAGCTGTCTGTGTAGCTTTCTGTTATTTTGAGTTGACAGGAGGATAAAATCAAATGTGCTTTATATAGGTATATATATATTTATTTATTTATTTACTTGCTTTTTGTTGAGATGAATAATCCATGAGAATCCACCATTTCAGCATATCTTGTGAGCAAAGACACTGAATGCATTCATTCTAGCAATTTGCTCAAGGAAGTGTATATAATATATAGCAAAGAGTATTGGAAGATATAGTGTTTCCCTTCAGAACAAAGGGAGGGCAGGCTTATGCCCATTATACAAGATTATTGTCCTTAAGTTCTGAGTTCCTCTCTTCTATCAACCCACTTCAAGTGCCACCTATTCCTTTTCTTGTCACTTTGTGAGAATTGAAGCTCAGGGAACCAGTGGAAGAAAATGTGGGGACTCTGGCTACTACCATTGCTTTGAGTAAAAAGTCCTTTGTCTCTGACCCTGGAGTTTCATATCTTCTGCCTGCATCCATGAAACTGAGACAGATTAACTTGTTAGTTTGAAAATAGGGTAAAACTTCAGACTCTTCACTGTTATTGATATTTATTTATTTAGATATGGAGTTCCGAGTAGACAGAATGTCTTTTAGACATTTTCTTTTTCAAAAATATTATTATTCTTCCCTTCCTCAAAGGTACTGGATAGCAATCAAGATAAGATTGACATTCTTATATGAGGTTGGAGAAACTAGATATATCTTCTTAGTGTAAGAGAGCATTTTCTTTCTCTGCTGTGGTCTGAACAGTTACTTGTATGTTGGGTCAACAAATATGTATATATAAGGTGGGAGAGAGACAGAGGCAAAAGCAGAGACAGAGAGACAGAGAGATAGATTAATTTTAAGAAACTGGTTCATGCAATTATGGAGGCTGACAAGTCCAAAATCTGCAGGGTAGTCTGTCAGGCTGAAGACACAGGGGAGAGCCAATACTGTAATTCATGTCTGAAGGACATTCGTTGGCCGAATTCCTTCTTGCTCAGAGGCAGTCAGTCTTTGTTCTATTAGGCCTTTGACTGACTGGATGAGCCCCGTTTGCCTTGTAGAAAACAGTCTAGTTTACTAAAAGTCTACTGATTTAAATGTTAATATCACCCAAAAAACCTGCCTCTCAGAAACATCCAGAATAATGTTTGATCAAATATCTGGGCACTGTGGCCAAGCCAAGTTGACATATAAAAGTGACCATCATAGGTACCATTGTGTAGTATATATACATGTGTCATGACAGTCACTGCAAAAAAAAAAAGAAAGAAAGAAAAAAGAAAAAAAAAGATTCTGTTGTCAAATAATTTTGGAACATAAGCTGTACAAGTTTATCTTCCTTGATATTTATAATACACATCAATACAGTAAATGCTCTGAAAAACACTATAGTAAACTCACTAAACATTGTTAAACAAACTTGAAAAACAAACTTTTAAAATCACGTAATATATTTGAATAAAACATTAACAGTGGTTGGGACTAGTATACTATGAAACACTTTGTTAAATAGTCTTATGGAATATAGCAGGAATGACATTTTTAGATGATATTTTAATGTTTCATTAACCTTAATTCTTTGAAGAACTTTGAAATGGAAGTTATAGAATATTTACTAACCCATCCAACATTTTGTGGCTCATCTATGTCAGATTCCCACTGAAATATTAGAAAGTAAAAGTAATTTTTGAAGAGGACTTTCATTATGTAACACAGTCTTACCCCAATTATATCTTTTCTGTATGTTTTGCATTTTTCAAGCCATTTAAAAAACAATAAGCGTGCACACTAAACTATTTGCATATAATGTTACTTTTAGAAGCTTATAGTTTACATGATCCACAAACATTTTCTGGAAAGAGCCAGATAATAAATATTCTAGGCTTTGCAGGACATATGTCTCAACTACTGGACTCTGCCATTGCAGTGCAAACACAGTCAACTACAGTATGTAAATAAATGGATGTGACTATGTCCCAGTACAGCTTTATTTACAAAAACAGGCTGTAGGTTGTATTTGCTACCCATTTGTCTAGAAGAGCACTTTAGAAAAATAAAGAGAATCATGAATGGAAACCATATGTGTAATTTTTAGTATTCTAGTAGACTCTTTAAAAAGTAAAAGGAAACATATGAAATTAACTTTAGTAATGTATTATTTCATCTAATATATTAAAATAGTATAATTTCAATATGTAATTAATAAATACATTATTAATATGATAGTTTGCATTCTTTATTTTGTACTAAGTCCTTGAAATCCAGTAAATATAATTTTTTTTCCTTTGTTGCTTTTGGTCATGCCACACAGCTTGCCGGATCTTACATCCCAGACCAGGGATTGAACCCAGGACCTTGGCAGTGAAAGCACGGAGTCCTAACCACTGGACCACCAGGGAATTCCCTAAATCCAGTATATATTTTATGACTTTCAGTATATCTCAATTCAGAGTAGCCACATTTCAAATGTTCAACAAATAAATATGTATAGTTGGTGACCATCACATTGGACATTATATCTATCCTCTCCACTAAATGAGGGTGCTGTTTCTTTTCAAACAAAGAATAGTCTTTCTATATTTCTGCTAAGATAGCAACCCCAAAAAAGAGCTTTTAAAATATAATGAATAATTACAACTTCAGTACATCTCATGCTTACCAAGATAGAGTTTATAAGTCTAAAAATATGGTAAATGTTGCCAATCACAGTTTAAAATGCTTAGTTTATAGCAAGATGATGCATTCACATGAATTAAAATGTATAGGTATAACAGGGTATGCAAATAAAAGTTTCTACCCCACCCTAGTCCCTGTCATTTAGTTTGCCTGACCAATATAATTTTCTGGTTTATTCTTCCAAAAATATTTTTAGTTACCTATTTTAATAGCTTCAAAGCTCAGGTAAGGAACACCTTGTTATGTTTTCAGTTCTGATAGGATATAATATGGACCAGTTTATGTAGGGAAATATTTAGGACATTTTCATGTAGGTCTTAATGAGAGTGTCCTAAATATTTCTTACCTGAAATTTTACTAGTTCTCTCTGGGCTTCCACATTTAAGCTCTTGCTCTCATATAATGCAGAACTGAGATTAAGATAATTTTGGAATGGTAAACTAATAGTAATATGCACCATAAGTGCCTGTACTTATTTTTTAATAGCTTAATGTAAACTAGGAGAAGATCAAGTGTACTTTATTTATATCATACAGTAGTTACCTACAGTCCTGTGTGTATGCTTTTTTAAGAACAGTAGCTTGAAAATCGCAATACAGACAGACGAGATTTATGATAGGTAAGACTGATGGTAGATGCTGAGAATAATAAAATTGTCGGACAAATCAGCTGTGGTTTAACACAAGCCAATCAGTTGTTAGAAGTATTTGGTAGAAAAACAATAAGAGAACCATTTACTCCAAAGACCAGCCTCTTGCTTATTTGATAGAATTTATATATATACTTGGATTTTCAGAAGTCCTAATTGAATCTGCCTTTGTTATACTGACTATAAATCTGAACTAGCTATTAAATTAGCCAAGAGAGAGATCCTCATTTAAAAATTCTGCAACATATATTTCCTTCAGAATCTGCCATCTGATTATACTTCACCTTTTTAAAAATCACATCCATCAGCAGCAGGGTAGAGAACAGTTGTAGTATTTATTTACTGGCGAAGTAAATCTTTGTATTGCAGATCTTCTTTTTAACATCAAAATTGTATTCAAGACTCTCCTAACAAAATGCTGTCGTTGGGAGCACGTCAGAAAGACCAGATTTATGCCTCTCATGATAGCCATAACTTGGCCACAATGCATGTAATTAAGGTATCAATTTAACAACCTGTACAATAACACCGTTCTATAAACATGCAGGAAGCAGTGAGTTACGGCAGTTATGGGTCCTTCCTCCAGTGCTGAATTTCCTCTTTGTCAGAGATTCATATTCAGGGCCAGACAGTGTGTCCTTATGGGGTGTGGAATGACAGCTGTCATCTCGTCTTCCTCTCCTCTCCCTTCTTCTCTGACCATCCAAGTCGAGCTCCCCTGCTGCACAGCACTGCAAACTCGATTGCTCACTTTGAAAATGATCTCTGTGGCTCCTTGGGCTCTTTAGAGAGACAGTAACACATCACTACCAAGCCACACCAAGGGTTTTATTGAAAAAATAAGTCATCTGCTGCATGCACACAGCTAAGTCTAGTCAGCCTTTCTCTAGAGGGCAATCTAATTCTGAGCTGGAGTTTTCCCTTATGAGAAACTCAGACAACATACAGTGAAGTGAGGTTAAAAGGTGATATCCTGTAAACTGTCCATGAACTGATGAGAGTTCAGACTATGAAAAGAATATATAACTTTTTGTACAATAAGAAGGTACTCAGTGCTGCAAAGTTATTTCTTTAAAAGTATATACGAATGAAAAAGCTAATTGGAAATGTAATCTCTTCTCACAGAGATGATTAGAACATTCTAGTTTAATTCTAGAGAAGCTAGTCTATCATTTGGTTCTTTCTATGCCTCATTGTTTATCTGTGTATGCTGCTTGGCCAACGTATTTATGTCCTTGTTAGGCTTTAACTTAATCTCTCCTCTCTATTGAATTTACCTCCAGGGCACATGGTTCATCTATGTTATCTTTCTCTCTGGCCTGAAGCATTTCTCTTAGGCAAGAACATCCAGCTTGATCCCATTCGTTTTGCTGCTTAAAGATCAGTATGAATGAGTAGAGTGGGGAGTAGTTAGGCAGGAAGGGTAGGGTAGAAAAATGCTATTCTATCTTTAGCTTTTCCTCTGAAAGATTTCATCCTGGTGACAAGCTGAGGTAACAGAATCAGCAGCTTAGTTCTTGCAAAATTCTTTGAGCTGCTTTGGGACTTCTTAGCTAAAGAGACTTGTGAGGCTTTCAGAAATGTATTTTTAGTGAGAACCCCCAAAACCTTTTCCTGAAAACAATATAACTTCAAATAAAATGTGGGATTCAAGTCCCAGGTGAGCCATTTGGACAAGGCACTAACCTGGGACTTCAGTCTCCACATTTGTAAAAATGATGACAATAATAAAATCTACCTCATATTGTTCTTCAGAGGATTCAAGGAAATGTGTGTGTATAGAACATCAAACAATTGTTCCCTTAATTACTAGTGCCTTTAGTTAAAAATGATGGTATTCATTATTGTTATATGGTGGGAATAGGGTCAGTGAGCCCTGGAGGAAAAAATAAAGTATTTATATATTGACTCTCTGTTAGCTGGAATGGGTTAGTCTACCAAGTGGCATAGAAGACAATATTCACTTGTACTCTTGGAAGTGAAATAATGCAACTGTTTATTACTTTTAAATTTCTGATATTTAAGAATGTGAGACAATAAGCTATGAACTCTATCTATCTAGTTGATTGGGTTAACTCTCTTTCATCTGGAATCAATCATGCACATTTTCAAACTTATCTTCATAGCAATGCAATAAACCCTGAGTGAAGAGTGGGTTGCATGTTAAATGAAGAAATAGCCTCTGTTTATGCTGTAAATGTGATCCCAGAACAGAACGAGAATTTAGATCTTCTGGTCATGTGACCAGCATCAATCCACCAAACTCTTTATTTTGCAACCTTAAAAAGCGGAACAAAACTAGCCTCATTTGAAGTGTACATAGCTGATCTCTAAGAAGATCTCCAAAGTAGAAGTAAGCTGAACTCCAGATTTATAAATAAAGAGTAGTTGATGTATAAAAATGATGCTAGCCCTGGAGCAAAGAGAGCTTCCCTCTGAGACAAGATGGATCACGTGCCAGGGCTGAGAAGCTTCCTGTCACTGCAAGGTGTTGTGCAGTTGCTAAGATTGAATACTGAGAGCCCCCTCTGCTTGGGATCATGAATAAAACCGTGTGGCACCTTTGATAAGACGGTTACCCTTGGAGCTGGACCAAATTCCATTTGGGAAGCTATATTTCCCATCTATTTTTCAATGGCTCCCTATAATTCCATCTTGATTTAAGTTACTCTGCCATTAATCATTTACTTCATTTCCTCTCATACTTTAGAAACTATAATAATAAAAACTCATCACATAATGGCTAATACACTGTGCCAAGATAAAACAAAACAAAGCAGCCATTAACAGTGGATAGATCTTTAAAAAAAATGCTCACTAGCATCCTGGGATCATGGAGAGAAAAAACAAAACAAAACAAACATTGCCTTATTTTACAAGAGAAAATACCTAGAAAAATATGGAGTCAAGGACTGAAATTGACCTGGTTGATAATCAATCAATAGCCTAATTAATTATTGACTATGTATCTATGTAATTACTAACGTGGCCTTTATAATTGATGGTTTGGACATTTTCCCACTTCCATTGAGGATTTTTAACTTCTGCGAATCTATTTGTAGAATTTTTCTTTTCACCTTGGTTGTTTGGCCACTGTTATTGATAAGGCATAAGAAGTGACTTTTGGTGTAATTTGTAACTCAAAAATACCTGCTGACATTAAATCCATAGCAAGAGCTAAGTCATAAGCCACATGGAAATGTTCTCTGGTTGTACTTCAGCTTGGGGTACTGAGCTCAGAGATGGATTTCAGAGGATATCAAGGGCTGACTATTTCTTATACTCTAGTCCTGTTTTATTTGTACCTGTCAATTCTAAAAACGTTGCACTTATCTGGCCTTAATAATCATAAAATGAGAGTTAAACATCTTTGAGCCAAATAGCCCAGGTAAATTATGTCACTGTGTTTTGTCAGTGAATTAAGGTGACATCTTAGAAGCAAGACATCATCAAATTTTTGAAGTAGAAGAAATCAAGCTGGAACTTGGTCTGGCTCTTCCTCCCCCCCCCCCACACACAAACACAAAATTTGGGGCAGGGGTCACATCTCCATCTTCAGCATTGTGGCCAAATTCCCCTCCAGCCTCTGAAGGATCACGCCCATTGAGTGTTGATAGTTCACATATTTAAGGCATAGCCTGAGGAAGGCAACGAAATACAGGAAAGGAACATCTGCTTTGATGTCGCACTTTCTTATTTTGTCTTCAGAGATGCTGTGTGAATTCGGGGATAGAATTCTTACCCTCATTTGTTCTTAATCCCAGGTTTCTTAATAAATATTTTTAAAATAAGTATCCCTTCAAGTATTTCAGAACATCTCTATTTTCTCAAATTATATCTCTTTATGTCCCATTTGCTTATTTTTTTAATGTACTTACCAAGCTCTTCTGAGGTCGGTCTTCTGCAGTCTGAGAAGCAAATGGTCCAAAAAGAGTACTCATTTCTGTTCTTGACTCCTCTGTGTTCCTGAACCAACAACACTAGCAACCAAAGAAAAATTAAAAAAATAAAAACATCTTGAGATTCCTCTGTGATCAGTGTGGGTCCACTGGGATAACTGTGCCCTGAGTAAACCCCACTTAAAATTATCCAAGAGCTAGTGATAGCATTTATGGATGGAAGAAGGATTGTGGACAAGTGTGCAAGAGTCATGAACTCTCTGGGAAAGGATGAAAGCATTTAATTGTCCCAGTTTAGTATGATTCCTTTTCACTGGTAAGCACTAGAAATATGGTAAGTTCAGCCAGTGTTTTAGGTTAAAAATATGTCCTAAACATTGCATTGCAAAATAGATAACACAGATCCTGCTTATCCTCGCTCATCAAGTATTAGATTTCATGCATTTCTGGTGAAAGATAAACCCAGCATGATTATGGATTTTTTTCTTTAAGCAGACCTAAAAGGTTTTATAAGGTCTGTCATTGGAAACCAATATGAAGGAGTGAGAGAAAGAAATCGACCTGCTGCTACAGGAGAGACCTGAAATATTAGATTGTTCCCATAATGCAGGGGCCACTGAGCATGCAAACCCACTCAGCTAATCTCTGATGCAGGCAAGAGTGACAGCTATTTATTAGGACAGAAAACAGGGTATGTACTTTACAGATCAGCAACATGATGTAAATATTGACTTGCCTCAATTTTTAAGCTGATGAAAGGGTGTGTGTCATGTTAAACCCTCCTTCAGCAAATTGGTCCTGTCAACACAGGATGATGGGAGGGGTGGATATTGACATGAAATGAGAAAGGATTTGCAGACAGAGTATTTGTATTTTTTTCTCATTTAAAATACATGGAGATACTTTCTAAGTGCCCATGGAGAAGTAGAGAGACAGGATCTCAATTTCTGGAGCAGCATGACAGGAAATTCTCTTACTATCTCTTGGTTAAGGAAGGATCTTACTAAATCATGTTCATCCCAGAGAAAGATTACAGTGCTAATATTTTAGCATTACGATACCCACTTAACTTCCCCAGATGAAAAAGTTTCTTTTTTTTTTTTCCTTTGAACAACTTTGGGAAATTTTCAAGTTTCAGGAAAGTACCAGAAACTTAGAAGATGGCTTCTGTGTCTTGCTTTTGCAAATCTGTCCCTCTGAGTGGCTGCAATAAAATTGTCATTCCTCGTGGTAGAAAGAGGTTTCTGTTGGGGTTAGCAGGGGAAATCCATCTGTTTTCCTGGCTAATTTTACTGACTCATGAGGACATCAGAAGCCCACTTACCTCAGAGCCTCTACCTTCTTACCCTTAAAAGTGCAAAGCATTTCACTGACACCTGCCTTACGTCATGTTTTAAGGCTTGATTTAGAAGCAAACAGAGAGTTTAGTGAGCTTTAAAAGGGGAGCTGCTAGAAGCTTTAAGGTTTCATGCACTCAGGTTCTCCTGCCACTCTTCTCTGATGAATGCCATGGGGGCTTTAGGGCACATCCAAAGTGATACTGTTTCAGGTCAATTTTCAAGATAAATGAATTGTATAATACAGTCAATCAAATACATGCACTCTCTTTTGTCAAAAGGTACATAAGAATGAGACTCAGTTTATACTATACAACACTTTGTATTTCTACATACCTGTATGTCCCAAGTGTGATTCATAATCAAGCAAATCCTGGGTTTAGAGGTAAGAAACTCACACCCATTTTTTGGTGCCTACCAGCCCTTGGAGACCATCCAGCTTCACAGGGAAGGAGAACAAAATACTGAGCTAAAGACACATGGCTGCAGTGTTGCTTCAGGTAGCATATCTGATTATTCCCGAGTGATGACTCACCATGTGGTTAGAGGTTATGGGCAAAGGATCACCAAAACAATATTTCTTGATAATTCCTTCTACCTTCTGATCTGTTTAGTAAAACATTTGGGCTTCAGCCTTGACTCTGCATATACCTTTGGCAAATTAGCATTATTCAAGTTTGGGCAGTTTGTCAACTCAAAGTTAAAGGGGCTGGGAAATAGGAAATGTATAGGGTATCTAGTTGAGAGATGAGAGAAGGTCTGCATGACGTTAAGGTAATAAACACGCCTGTGGTTAAATTCTGGCTCTGTCATTTCAGAGTCTTGAGCAAGTTTTCTAACCTTTGTGAGCCTTAATTTAAAACTCTCCTTCTCATTCTTTTTCTCTCTCTTATGGGCTCTCTCTCTCTTTCATCTCAGCTTCTGTGTCCTTAATAGCATTTGCAGGTTTCCATGGTATAATAATTCCACCATGGCAGACTTCAAGCTACTAACGTGGAGTCAGTGAATGTGGATTTGGGACAATATGTGCAGAAATGGCTCTGGGAAGCTGGTGTGAGCAGGCTCCAGCATGCCACTGAGTGTAAACTACTCCATACAATGCCAGACCAATGAAAGTTTGGTGTGATCATGCAGAGGAAGAGAATGCAGGTGACCAAGCAAAAATCATGACAAACAGAAGATGCACAACCCTAGATTGTGAGAGGAGAAAGCATCTCTTGTTTTCAGGACAGTGAGAAAGCAGTGTATCTATCCTGGGATCAAGACCAGGCTCTTACTGATGCAAAGGTTGGACAAGTTATCAGAAGCTGGGCAGTGTCTCGGTAATTTGTAAGTGGTAAACACTGTCTCTGGCTTTCGTAAGAACAGTTTCCATTAAATGTAATCATTTTCAGAAAAGTGCCAGGTTCTGGCTTAAATTCTGCCAATACAAAGGTAACCTTTCTGTTAGAGAACACAGATATCTACAGTCAATGTGACAGAACAAGTGGGTAAGAAATGCAGTTCATGTCACAGTGGGGTAGCTGAGAGATCAGTTTACCTTGGGAAGTGCAAAGCACCATTTGAGGGAGAGTGGATATTTTATTCAGTGTTGGGAATGGGTAGGAATTTGATGAGGCACCTGAGGCAAAGAGAATTTTAGCTTGCAAACGTGTGGAAAAGAGAAAGAGTGTTGCTTATCTGGAGACCTTTTCTGTCATCATTTCGGTGTAGATGGGATGTAGAGTGTGAGTGAAGAGCATCCATACATGAGCATGGAAGGATAAGATGGGGCAAGTTCTCAAGGGTCCTGTATATCCAGCACAGAAGTATGTCTTTATCTTTTAAAAATGGAAACACACTGGCAAGTAATGCCATCACATCACTCATGTGGGACCACAGGACACCTTATTGGTGGAGAAGTGATGAGTTTAACCCCTTAAATCTAATATTTGCCTGAACAATTTTCTCCATATAACTCTTCTTGCATCTAATTCTCAGG
The DNA here is from genome assembly GCF_964165515.1 of Mesoplodon bidens. NCBI lineage: Eukaryota > Metazoa > Chordata > Mammalia > Artiodactyla > Ziphiidae > Mesoplodon > Mesoplodon bidens. Next base: position 162,154,595 of record NC_138178.1, on the reverse strand, counting down.
TTAATCATCACCTCCACAGAGAAACTTCCTTTGCTGACACATTTGCTTATTTTTATTTTCCATAGTTTCCAATAAAAGCAAATTTTCTGTTTTATAGCTCTGCATCCAAGTTTCAGGAATAAAAAATATACCACATTTGTTTTTTCTTTATATCAATTTAATTCTGACCTTAAATATTCATTCTCTTAGGATGATGAGAAATTCAAGCACTGTCATTTTAGAAGCTTTTTGGCCCAAGAGCTCTGGAAAATTCCTGGGATGCAACATAGCACAGAGCATTAGGAAGATTCCTCACATTATGTGACAGCTCTCTTCCCAGCCTCTTCTGCACCATGCTAAGGGCATGGAGAAATTTGGGGAAAATAAGGTCCAATCTTTTTACATCTGTCATACAGGTATTCCCTGTTCAGGTACTACCACTACTTGGGGCACTTGCTGAGAATATGGCTATCAGGGGAAGACTTAGTTCCCTTCCAAGGATCTAGGGGTTACCTGCCTCTTCTGCTGGAAATAAGATAGAAAGAAAAGCAAAGGGGAAGACACACAATTATTTCTTTTAATTTAGTCATAAGTATTCATGTGTATTATTTTGGGGTGTTTGTCCCTATCCTAGTGGACATTGGAGGAATTTCTTGGTCTCCAAGCTATTGGCAAAGTGTCTGGTGCACAACTGGGTTTTTATTAATATGTGTTAAAGAACTTACTTTTTTCTAACCCACTGAATTTTTTACTAACATAATTTTGCCAAATTAAGAAACTTAAATATAATTATTTGATTCTTAGCAAGTACTTTACAACTAAGGAGTTGACATAATCTTAAATATTCTGGCTAGTCTCACTCATAACAACACATGTGAGTGTTGTTATAAGCATTGTGAGACAAAAACTGAAGGGTCCAGAGTTCTATATTCACTTTTCCTTTTCTTCTAAATAAGATGTTAAGGTCCCTAAATCATACATATAATGGAGTCTTTAGGTTATCTAGCTCTCAGGAAGGTTGACTTTTTTTCTCTTTATCTTCTTAATCAAAATTCTACACCGATTTAAAAAAAAGACAATTGGGGCTTCCCTGGTGGCACAGTGGTTGAGAGCCCGCCTGCTGATGCAGGGGACTCGGGTTCATGCCCAGGTCCGGGAAGATCCCACATACCGTGGAGAGGCTGGGCCTGTGAGCCATGGCCGCTGAGCCTGCGTGTCCAGAGCCTTTGCTCTGCAACGGGAGAGGCCACAACAGTGAGAGGCCCACATACAGCAAAAAAAAAAAAAAAAAAAAAAGACACTGAAATAAAGTCTTTTAACCCTCCCCTTATATTGAATTTTCCATATAAGTGTGAGCTATTAAAGATACTGATTTTTTCTTCCCACAAATTGATGGCCTTAAAATGCTCATTAACTGGAAGTTATATGTGCATATAGCTACTCAATAAAGGGTAGCTTCACCAGTGACAAGCAGCAAACTCACAATAAGCATAAAACCAATGAAATTGACCAATGCCCTTAGTGATCAGACTCTTAAGTTAGAGAAGTTTTATATTTATTCATACTCTGACATCTTTCAACTCAGAAAATCACCTTTCCCCACTTGAAATAATCCAGAGAAGTCTACTCTTTTATAGGGCTGCTTGTATGGCCTTGATTGTCAGCATTTCCCAGGTCCAAAACCATTCGTAGGTGCTTCTCTAAACATTACACCAAATTAATTATATTTGACTGTTCAACAATCATCTATATTAACCTCTTTTCTATAGTGATTTCTATTTAATTAACATGTAGCTACTATTTTCTCCTGTAGACAAAGGTAGTGTCATAAAAAAGGGCAAATATTTAGGATTTGGAAAACTCAGTATTGCTGGCCAAAGAACTTGGACAAATACCCGTGTCACTCAGGCTTTGCTCTCTCTAACATAACATTTGACCTTGGGATAGTTTTTAAGATCAAAAAATTCAAATGCAATGGTCAGAAAATTACTCTGGACAGAGTCCTAATTATTCTCCAAAAGAAGGGGTCCCTGAGGCCTCTTCAAGTCTCTAGAGAGTACGTGTTAATATCTATATATTTGTCTCAATCTCCGCCATAGTATCGCCAGCTTGTACTTGTAAATTAGAATGGTCTTCTGCGTTACATTCTCTTTAAAGCAAGATTCTGCTCTTAAAACCCTTTTGAATATCACTAAATATACATATACAAAGTATTTGTAAAGATTACAAAATGTTGTGAGTCTATTTTTTAAAATTTGTGCTCTAAAGTAGGTTCCACTACCAGCAATAAACAATACATTTAAGAAAAAAAACTTACAAGTGTAAGAGTATTCAGTTTCTTCTGATCTGGCTACCCAAATTTTATAGTTCATACTTTTAAGTCTTCAGCCATATGGCTTAGTACTAATTGTTGTGTTTGATCACATGTGATTTATGCATGTGCATGTCTCAGCACTGATGTTTAGAGACTGATTAACACCATCCAGGTGCTGGCTGATCAGCCAGTAAGAGTATTGCCCTTGCTTACATAACTATGATCTGAAATACACAAAGAAAAATAAACCTTGAAACCAATAGTGCATTCCAAGAATAATTCTCAGTATTCAGTATAATATAGCACTTAACACATGTATTCAACTGTCAAGCTGGGCTTTATGTAGAGTTTACAAAATCGGATGTTGTTCATATGTTGTATCTGCATACTTTTCAGTTTTAATGCAATCTTATGATAATTTCAAATTCTGAGATCTTATTTGCTTTGGAAAAATAACAGTCATTATTGGGATATATTGATATGGACTTTGGATTCCCTAAAGTATTTTTTGCCAGGACTCTGGGTGTTCAAATGCCACGGAAAAAGGTAATAAGTTATTTATTGAAAAGAGTGTACAATTTTGATAAGAGAAGGACATCAAATAGACAATGTTTTGAATTGGGAGTTAGTCATTTCAGACAAACGTAAGAGCTATTCTGTGAAGGACCCTGGCTTTTGAACAGGTCTTCATTTCTGTATGAGGTAGGTCTCATTGCTACTGCAAACTTCTCTGATCCAAAGAGACTTATATTACATTTATACAATTAATGTAGGCACAGAATTTAGTACTCTTACAGTTTTTAGCTTGTCTCAGTCTCATCTCTCTTTTCCTTAAATATAATCATGGAAGATGGTTACCTCAACTAAACCAGATTGAAAGAGATGCCAAACAGATGTCACTTAACTCCTGCAGAAGAACACAGGGTGGGGGAAATATTTCATAGTTGTTGTAAGTCAAGAGCTGAACACCAGTCAAAAATTCAGTCCCCAGAATGCTGAGATGTCGTTTTGCAAAGAAAAGGGATCCAGAAACCAAGGAGAGGGAATGATGATTCCAAATTTTGAACTAAATAATGCTACGTGAGGCCAAGATATTGTCTTTAATGTCTTTAAGTGTTTAAATTGTGTTGCTATGTTTTATAGGGGAATATTGTTAAATAATAAACAATAGGACTCAATAAAACAGAAATAGAGACCAAGCAGGAGAGTGAGGAGAACGAAGTAGAAGAAGCAGAGAGAAAGAAAAGGCAGCTCTGTGAATCAGAGACCACGGCAAGAATAACCAGGGTTTGGGGAAAAGATGTGAAGCTATCATGAATGTAATCCAATTGCTTGGCAGTAATTTAGGAAACAACTAGGGCCACAGAAAAACATTCCATTTTGGGATACTCTGACAACTTGAAATAAAGAATTAAACATACATACAAGGTGTATCCACAGATTCACAAGAACTCTCAAGAATTTAAAGTACAGTGATTCTCATTTTCCTGACTGTAAAGATGAGAAAACTGAGGTCTAAGAAGTAACTGTCTCTGGAGGTTATATAACCAATATAAGCCAGAACCAAGCTCCTCAAATCCTGCATTCTTCCTGCCTCTTATAGTACCTTGCTTGCTGATGTTCTGATGCCCAAGACTGTGTCCTTTCTCCTCTTAGATGAATCACATTTAACTACAGTGTCAATAGTATAGAAAAATATTTTGGTATTCTTCTTTAGAAATTGTAATCAGAAAAAAAAATATTATGAATAACCCTGGCAGGGACAGAGTATACACTCCACCTGTAATCTGAGAAAACACTGCCTCCCTCCTACAAATGCCACATGCTTTTTGAAGCAGCACATCAACAGTCCATCACCTTTATCATCAAATTCACATTAAACTGGGATGGCCTATCACAAATGGGGGAGGTACTAGTTGGAGGGGTGTTCACATGATAGTTTTGTTAAGAACTAGACTAGAGACTGATGGATGGTTGGTTCCGAGAACAATATTGTTTCACTCTGGATAAATATTGATTATACAGTATACATGTGCTTCTACTGATTAGATGGACTACATCATAGGCGTTTCCTGTAGACTAGAAAAATGTACTTTGAAAAGAGTTTTTTTTTGCTTCTTCCTCACCTAATGAGAAATCTCCTCTTTTTCTTTCAACAAATCCAATAAAGTTTTGCTGGAAACAGAATTTGGAAGGGCTTTCCTTAATTCTACCTTCTTTCTGGCATAATCAGATTCTAAAATCCTGAATATCAAGGATGTTTTTCTTTTCCATTTTGATTCAGAAATATGAAAACTAATGAATTATTGTTGGTTTTGCTGGATACATGTCCTTATTATTTTCATAGCAAGTGTATATCAAAATGTCAGAGTAAGCTTACCGTTAATTGATTTAATGCAGGGCCTTTTGTTGGCACAATAATTGTTTATCTATGCTTGTTAAGAATCTCAAAAGCAAGGATTTCTATTATTAAATATTATTATCACTTCTGCAAGGAAAATTTTTCCTTAATTGATATTTAAAAGGTGTTGGCAGTGATATCTCTATTTGTAAAATCCTCTCTCATTTCAATAATGTAACAGATGAATTCAATAATTTCAATAAAACACAAGGGTTTATTTCAATTTTAATGAAACTAACTGTAATTTATATATCACTCTTGAGCACCATAATTCACACTATCCATGGTTGTAATCTCACATTAAAAATCAAAATATTGTGTCACACATTTAGAAAGGGTATGAGAAAACTTCATTCTTTGAACTCAAGTGCAACTCTTCATTTTGATCTGAACGACAAGCTTCTCTTTGCTCCGGTTTTAGAGATGAGTCATCTTGAAAAAAAAAAAGTGCCTCACATTGTCTTTCCTACTGCCCATAATTCACCCTTCATCCTTAGCTCATAAATCAGGGCTTTCACCTTTCTCAGCTTTTGAAAACAAATCCAAACCTTCGTAAATGCATTTTCTATTGATCCAGTGCTTATGAAAGCCTCTACTTTTTATTTATTTATTTATTTATTTATATTCTTAATAGATCTTTATTGGAGTATAATTATTTCTGTTGCACAATAAAGCAAATCAACCATAGGCATACACATGTCCCCCTATCCCCTCCCTCTTGAGCTTCCCTCCCATCTTCCCTATCCCTCCCCTCTAGGTTATCGCAAAGCACAGAGTGGATCTCCCTGTGCTACGCTGCTGCTTCCCACCAGCCAACTATTTTACATTTGGTAGTGTATGTATGTCGATGCCACTCTCACTTCGCCCCAGCTTCACCCTCTCACCCCATGCCCTCAAGTCCATTTTCTGTCTATCTCTTTATTCCTGCCCTGCAACTAGGTTCATCAGTACCTTTTTTTTTTTTTTTTTAGATTCCATATATATGTGTTAGCATACGGTATTTATTTTTCTGTTTCTGACTTACTTCACTCTGTATGACAGACTCTACGTCCATCCACCTCACTACAAATAGCTTAATTTCATTTATTTTTATGGCTGAGTAATAGTCCATTGTATATATGTACCACATCTTCTTTATCCATTCATCTGTTGATGGACATTTTGTTTGGTTCCATGTCCTGGCTATTGTAAATAGTGCTGCAATGAACATTGTCATACATGCCCCTTTTTGAATTATGGAACAACTCTACTTTTTAAACTCAGGTCTACCATTCATACCCAACTCCCATATAAATCTCAGCTTCAAACTGAGGAGAGCTAAACTGGTTCAAACTGATTTTGAAAACAGAATCTCTCTTCATGGAAAAGTTTGGATTTGAAGGAAAGACCAGTCTAGAAAAAAGCCCTATGATTTCCGAAGACCACAGAGTGAGATATTGCACTGTACGTTTTCTGAGATTCATTTGGTCAAAAAAAAAAGAAAAGAAAAGAAAAGAAACTTGCTCTGTTGGAATTGAAGTGAACGCATAGAAAGTCAAAAGTTCATGGGATGATGAAAGAGAGTGTGAAGAGCTTTAGCTGGCTGTAGCAAAGTGATGGCATTGCTGAATGACAAACTACCTGATTAGAATAAATTGGGGGAAGGACAGGTGAAAGGGTCTTGAATTTAAGTTGAGCAACAATGGGAGAGGTGGCAGCTGTAAGTTCTTTATGTGAGGAATGATGCCATGAAGTGGCATGTCATGAAGTTCTGTACCAGGAACCAGTAAAAGATGGATTGGGATAAGGATAATGACTAACTGACTCCTGCAAGAGCTGTTGAATTCTGAGGTAAGAATAAAAAGAAAACAGTGTTAGTACAATCATGTGAAGCAACCTTTGGTCAGTGTCCAAAATCTCTCCAATTTTTCCATAGATCATCCCTTTTTGATAGAGGAAGTCAAATAGAAACACTAACCCTCAGCCATCAGGTATTTCTTTATAAAGTCTTGCATTATAGTATACCATGTAGTGGAATTTAGGATGGAATTAACTCTTCCCCCTAAACTCTCAAAGGAGCTAAAACATACTCAAAGATCTCCACCAGAACAGGTATAGTGACTGTTTTTCACCTTGTGTCACAGGATGTATCTCAAGTGCCCAACATAGTCCCTGGCAGGCATTAGGTGTTCACAGCACAATTTACTGAATGAATGAATGAATGAATGAATGAATAAAATATTCTTGGTTAAGTAGAATAACTGGGAAGCTGAGCATAGTTTTATTGTCAATAGATAATTTGTGCGAAGACAATATCTAGGCAATACCCAGAATGAATTAAAGAACAGTGTAGTGGACTTGTTTGGAGTCATCTGTCTTGTTGTATAGTTCAGGATGTAACTGAGTGCAAAATATTCTGATTGATACAGGGAAGCTCCTGTGTTCATGCCTGTGGAGACAGTATATGGACTGAAATTTTCTGTAAATTGAAAATTATTTTTCCACATTGTTCAATGTGGTATGCCATGGTTTATAAAGGACTCAAGGAATTACTTCTTTCCTAGTCTAACTTGAACCTTATCAACTGAGAAACTGTAAAGTTCATTGGGGAAAGGCAAAGTCTCATCTTTGTCTATGACTTGCCATCTTCCAAATGCTGAAACTGCACATTTTAACAAAATCTATCAAAATTAAAACATTTTGGAGAACTGGCTGAAAAATTCTGATGGGTATTTATAAAAAATTAGAATTGGACCACAGAATAGTTTATCTAAATTGACAAAACTATAAACACACATACATACACATTCACACACAGAATTCCTAATTAAAAAAAATATATTTTGGGATAACGTTGCCTTGTTATACACATTTCAGCTGTTACTAACGGTAGCATTTTTTCCTTTAACTAGAAACCATCTATCGATGCAATTTGTGTAGGAAACACCAATCTTTCCAATCAACTATTTTTTTTTGTCAATTTACAGGTCTTCTTTTACTTGACATTCCAGCTTATCACTCATATAAACTGAACTTTGAGTCTTATCACAGGCAAAAGCTAAGTCTCTCTTAACTTCCTTATATTTACCTTTGACTCACATGAATAATTGAATTTTGGCCTTTGGAAGAGACTCTACATTTTTGTATGTAACTGAGCCACAAGTGACAAAATAATAATGCAAATTAAAATCTATTTTAACAATCTAAGACTCATTAATCCCTTCTAAATGTAAAAACTTAAATCTTTTTTGGAACTTAAGTAACTTGTCTTTTCTCTTTCAAACCACTTCACCAAAAATAGTCTGGAGAACTAAATTATATAGAAGTAGGTTCAGAAATTACATATTCTCTTTATTCTTCCATTATTTTGTCTTAAGAAAAGCAAAAAACTACTTGCATAAATTTACACAAAAATAAACTGCTCAAACAAGCAGTTGAACAGGCAAGATTTTCCCTTTTTAGCCAGAGATAAAGTGTTTCACAATGTCCCATTGTGATGCTGGATTTATGTAATTCTTCAATAGGTCTAGTAATTTTTGTTTCATACATATGAGGCTATTTTAACAAGTATATGCATTTTATCTCCCTGGTAAACTTATCTCAATTATTTCTACGTCAAGCAGACAGATCAATAATGCACAGAGATTTAACAATACAATGAGAAAGCATGGTCTAATGGGCATATAATAATTCTGCAAAGAAAAACTAGAACAGACACTTTTCAAACATTATGGCAGATTTTACCATTATTTCCGATTATATGATCCCTTACCTGTTAGAGTATAATTATTCCCAACTGTGTCATGTCTCCAGGTAGACTGAATGTGTACGCCTGCCTCAATGTCAGTACTAGTCAATGACTTGCTCTGTCCAAGAGAGTGTGAGCAAATCAGGTACAATATAACTGAGAAGGAGTAATAATTTGCTTGTGTGTTATGGTTTAGTCTCAAATGTTTCTGTTCTCTGCCATGAGGACAGTATGTCCCAAGCAGGTGCTCCTCCTTCACCACAGGTACTGGAAAGAGAAGACACGTGGGGCTCAGAGGAGCCCAGTAGAATTGAACACAATTGGAGCTGATGCTCAGCTCTCGTGTAATGTTAGTTAAGAGAAAAAGGTTTTGTTTTTGTTGTGGAAAGCCACGGAAAAGAGGAATATTTGTTATAACAAAAGCTGACAGATACAGGAACATTGAACATTTACTTACATTGACTATTAACTAGGATATAAAGTAATTCTCAAAAAATTTTAAAGAATTTTCTCTGACCTCAATGCAATTAATTTAAATTAAAAAATTTAAAAATATCTATCTATCTATCTATTATCTATCTATCTATCTATCTATCTATCTATCTATCTATCTATCTTTGTAACTTGGAAATGATGTTAATAATTAATGCATTGGTCCAAGAAAGAAACCAATGGAACTTTTATTTTAATATGTGGAAATTAAGTACATATCAAAACTGAAAGGGTATAGATAAAGGTGTACCTGAGAGCAATTTTCAGTCTTAAGTGTTACATGAGAAAATAAGAGGGGGAATAAGGACCTACTGTATAGCACAGGGAATTCTGTCAATCATATATCCATACTTCATCCACAAAAAAATAAAGAATGCAATTTGTAAAAAGAGATCAATTTCAACATTTACAAAAGTATAACATTTTTGGACAAAAATCTATGCAAACTATGTAAGATACATATAAAAATTATAAAATTATATCAAAAGTCACTTGAATGAACTAACGTATAGAGATAGAGAGCATAGCTCATGTTCATGCATAGAAAGTCTTAACATCAAAAAGGTACCTATTCACACCTCTTTGCTATAAAGATTTAATATAATCCTAATCAAAATCAACAGAGGATATATTAATTAAACTATGAATACAAATTCATTATTCCAAAAAATCTCCTTTATTTATAAATTCATGACACAAACCAAATATAAAATTAAAAAAATATCATTTATAATAGCTTTTCAAATTAAAAATGTCTAGGAATAAATCTTTAGAATATTTATATGTAAAATTAAATTGCTATAAAGTGATTCAAAGATCACTACATAGGAGACTATCAAAAATACTGGGAATAATTAATAAAACAACTATAATATATTCATGGAGTAAAAGAATAAACAATGTAGAGATTCATATTTCCCCCAGATTGTTCATAGTTTTAATGCAGTTGTAATGAAAATCCATTAGTCATATATAGGTGTATGTGTGTGTATGTGTAAAATTGACAAGTCACTTAAAATATTATATGGAAATGCAAAGAACTAGAAGCTGAGATGCTCTAGAAGATAAAAAAAAATGGTAAGACGACTTTTAAAATCTGGCCTCTAGTAGATTATTTCAATCTACTAGTTGAAATAATTCAACAAGTAGATTATTATGCAAGGGTAAACTTATACACACAAACAAAAGACATAAGATACAAATAGAACCATGCCAACTTTGACACTTATTTGAGAGAAAGATGACATTTCAGAATAACAGATAGAAAGCTGTTTTTTCAGTCAACATTTGGGAACAAATTGGTATCCAGAGTCAAGGACGGTAAAGAATATTGACCACAACCTTACACCTTACCCCCAAAATCAATTCCATGTAGATTACACATCCAATTATAAAAATGCACCAAATATGTAATATAAAAACTATGTACAACTTTAGAGTGTAATACAGAAAAATCTCTTAATATTTTGGGATAGAGAAAGATTATATAAACAGTACAAAACTTCACCAATCACAAAGGAAAAATAATTAATGAATTTGACTATATATTTAGAGCTCCTGTTTGTGTAATAAAAAGAAGGAGAGCAGGCAGAGGTGGGAGAAAGAGACCACCATTAAGAGAGTCAAAAAATAAATAAAAAAAAAAGGCAAACAGTACAGTTGAAGAAGATATTTAGTATAAATTTAACCAGAAAAATGATATCTAAAACATTAAAAAAATTTAAACTCAATAAGCTAAAGAGAGATCAAATAGGAAAAAAGTGGACATTTACAATGGGAATAATATATGACCAATAATCATATAATCATATGGAAATAACTCAATATTATTAGTAATCATAAAAATGCACATTTAAATCATGATCTACCACTACCCATCCACTAGAATAGCAAAACATTAACAAAAACAAAACAAAAAGTTTACCATCAGATGTTGGTGAAAATATACTGTAGCAAGAACTTTCATATACTTCATACGGATGTTCAAATTGGTCTTCAGTTAAGCATTTACCTGTTTAACTTTGAGTTACGTATCCCTATGACCCCAAAATTTCAGTCTCAGCATTACTTTAGAGAAATATGTGTGTGTATCCAAGAAGATATTTACAATAATCCATAGAGATGCAATTCTTTATTTTTTTTTAAATTGGGATATAGTTGTTTTACAATGTTGTGTTAGTTTCTACTGTACAGTGAATTAGAGTTCCCTGTGTTATACAGCAGGTTCTCATTAGTTATCTATTTTATACATGTTAGTGTATATATGTTAATCACAATCTACCAATTCGTCCCACCTCCCTTTTCTCTAAATATATAGTCAAATTCATTAATTATTTTTCCTTTGTGATTGGTGAAGTTTTGTACTGTTTATATAATCTTTCTCTATCCCAAAATATTAAGAGATTTTTCTGTATTACACTCTAAAGTTGTACATAGTTTTTATATTACATATTTGGTGCATTTTTATAATTGGATGTGTAATCTACATGGAATTGATTTTGGGGGTAAAGTGTAAGGTTGTGGTCAATATTCTTTACCGTCCTTGACTCTGGATACCAATTTGTTCCCAAATGTTGACTGAAAAAACAGCTTTCTATCTGTTATTCTGAAATGTCATCTTTCTCTCAAATAAGTGTCAAAGTTGGCATGGTTCTATTTGTATCTTATGTCTTTTGTTTGTGTGTATAAGTTTACCCTTGCATAATAATCTACTTGTTGAATTATTTCAACTAGTAGATTGAAATAATCTACTAGAGGCCAGATTTTAAAAGTCGTCTTACCATTTTTTTTTTATCTTCTAGAGCATCTCAGCTTCTAGTTCTTTGCATTTCCATATAATATTTTAAGTGACTTGTCAATTTTACACATACACACACACACACCTATATATGACTAATGGATTTTCATTACAACTGGCTCTATAATCTAAATTGTTCCCTTTTCTCCACACCCTCTCCAGCATTTGTTGTTTGTAGATTTTCTGATGATGCCCATTCTAACTGGTGTGAGGTGATACCTCATTGTAGATTTGATTTGCATTTCTCTAATAATTAGTGATGTTGAGCAGCTTTACATGTGCTTCTTGGCCATCTGTATGTCTTCTTTGGAGAAATGTCTATTTAGGTCTTCTGCCCATTTTTTGATTGGGTTGTTTGTTCTTTTGATATTGAGCTGCACGAGCTCTTTATATATTTTGGAGATTAATCCTTTGTCCGCTGCTTCATTTGCAAATATTTTCTCCCATTCTGAGGCTTGTCTTTTCATCTTGTTTCCTTTGCTATGCAAATGATTTTAAGTTTTACTGGGTCCCATTTGTTTATTTTTGTTTTTATTCTTAATAGTTTCGAACTGGAAACAACTCACATTTCCATAAGATAAATTAATTTTGTTGTATATATTCGTGCTGTGGAATACTATTTAGAAATAAAAATGAATGAACAATACAGGTATGTCACAACATGGATGAATTTTCAAAACATAAAGTTATTCAAATGAAGCAAGATGGAAATAATAGTTACTGTATTTTTCCACTGATACAATACTTAAAAACAATCAAAATTAATCTGTATTGCTAACATGTGCATCCTCAGATAATACAAATATAAAGCACAGCAGGTAAGTGATTATCAATGAAAATAGCAGATTGTTTACATTCACGGAAAAGAAGGAGATTTTAATTGAGACGAGGTATATGGGGGACTTTTGGGGAGAAGGCCATGTTCCATTTCTTAGTGTTAGCATTATAGTATTTTATGCAGCTGCTCATTTATATTTTATGCACTCTTCTGTGTGTCATATTTCACAGTAAAATAATGTTTTAGAAAATGTGTACAGACTTGCAAATTGGGAAAAGATCAAAGATATTTTTGAAAAAGCCTATTTAGGAGGGGAAGATGAAAAGACATACAACAAAGTATCAGTTATTATGATGATATGGTGTTTACACAGGGAAGGAAACATTGACCATTTGAATAGAATGAAGAGCTCAGAAGCAGACTCATAGTAAGAATTATATATATAAAGAGATAGTATAGCAAATTATTGAGGAAAGAATGTGTTGTTCAACAAGTGTAGATGAAAAATATATTATGCCTATGTTAAAAATCAAATCTCTAGCTAACGTTATGCACAAAACAATCTCCAGATGTATTTAAAATTTTAAATACCTAAAGAAAATTTTAAAATTATAAAAATAATAGATGAATATCTTTCTCACCTCAAGATATGGAAAAATCTCTTAAGCAAACACAAAGTCTGGGCCATACCTACAATGACTAAATCAAAATTAAATAGTTCAGTTCATCAAAAGACACCTTTAAAAATGTGAAAGGATAACCTAAAAACCTAGAAAAAAAATTGCAGCACATTTAATCAACAAAGGATTACAACATATCAATAAAAGAAATGTCAACAGTAGTAGACTTGAACATGTATTTAATAACCATATAACTAAATATCAATCTCACTACTAACCAGGAAAATGCACATTAAGGACATAATGAGAAACCGTTCTACAATCATTTGATTGGAAAAAGCTAAGAAGTCTTATAATATCCAGTGTCAAAGTGCTGTGCTACACATTGTTGGTCAAAGTGTAAATAAGTACAGCAGCTTCAGAAAATAATTTAGCATTGTCTTAGAAAGTTGAATATTCACATGACCTATTACTTGCCATGTCCAGAACTAAGTATACACTCAAGATGAATTTTAGCTTATGTGCATAGATATATTCCCAGAAATATTCAAAGCATTTCTATTCATAATATACAATGAATAACTAAAAGATTTTCAATGGGAAAACAGATTTTTAAAAATGTGACATATCCCCACAATTGAATATTATACAGCAGTGAAAATAAATGAATTGTGACTAAACAAAAAGTGAAAAATTGTAGTAGCAAAATTTGGAATAATATAAAATTTAAAAACAAACTAAAGAAAAGCAAATTAATTTTATTGTTTTTATAAAATTGTACTTAGTTTTGATTTATGTGTGTATATGCACGTGTGTATGGTAAATACATATTGAAATACACATATATATATATAAATGTATGATATATATGTTTATATATCACACAAAATTCAATGTAGTTGTAACTTTTAGGGAAGATGAGAACATGAGGGTGTGAGATACGGAAAGAGCACATTAACTGATTCGGAATATTCCAGTTTTAGGCTTGGATGGTAGTTCCACTATAATTTACTTTACTATTGAAAGTAAATAAAGGACCGACTGAATGAATGAAGATAAAACCCAGAAATTGCCTGTTTTATCTGTATACTAAAATCGGCTCTCTCGGGGCTTCCTTCATCAGTTTTATGAGGACCAGGTGTCCTGTAGAGTTCCAGCAGTAAACCCACTACTTAGAGACTGATAAACAGTGTGCAGTTGTTTACGTCCTCTTCCATTACAAAGCTACTCATTAGCCCTTTACTAGCTATGTAAATTGGGGTAGTTATTTAAGACCTCAAATCTCAATTTTTTTTCCCTTCTGTGTAACAGAATGAAAAATATCTACCTTGCCTATTTTATAAGGCAGTAGTGGGTTCAAATGAAGCAATACAGGAGAATATAACACTTGTACACTGCTAATCAAATATTTTATTAGAATGATACTCATGAAGCATCTTAATGCATGTATTATTAGAAATTTCACACACATATGAATGCTAAATATTGTCTTTTGATACATTTAAAGCTAAGCCCATTCATCAATAAATACACACTAGCAAGCATGTTCTTGATAAAAAAGATTACATGGAAGTTGGAGGTTCACAGCCATATAAGGTAGGCTCTCCTCAGTAAAGGTAACTGTTCAGTTAGGCAGGTGTTGTGGACAGATGCATGCAAGTTCTAATCTCCAAGGATTAACCAAAAAATTATCCCCAATACTGCTACTACAGCTTCCAAAAGTTATTCATCCCTTAATCTCCCTATTTGCTCTATAAATCCTATCTTAACATCTCTCATCTCAATATCTCCCCTTCCCATTCACAGGGTTTTGGAGTGGAGAATTTACTATTTATTTTTGTTTAAACGGACTAAAGTCGTCATTTCAAGGTTGTGTTCTCTTTTGTGTGGATCTATAACTTTATGTGTGAGATGTTGCTTGAATAAATGTTCATCAACTCAGGTGAAACGTTTTAATCTGAGGTTGGATCATTATGGATTCATCACTTATCTGGTGAGAATAAGCTAACTTCTCCCACTCTTTTTTCCATAGTATGACTTTGAAGACTGAGTTTTGGTTGAAATAGGCAAAACTTCTTTGACAGCAATTATGTAGTTCCTGAAGTACTGTGACTGAGACTGTCTCCAGGCAAGATTTTAGCAGGAGACTTTATACTGCTAACAAAATCTCAAAAAACAAAAACAAAAACAAAAAAACAAAAAGCAAAAAAAAAAAAATTACATTTCTCTTGTAGCCTTCCCATCTCAGTATCTGCACCATTTTTCAGAAAAAGAGTCAATAATATTTCAAACCGGCAATGTGAACCAGATTAAACTTAAATGTTTGCAAGAGATAGATAGATAGATAGATGATAGATAGAAGATAAATAGAGATATAGAGTCATCAATATCATCCTGGGGTTTTTAAGATAGTTTGCAAGTTAATTCAGCAGAAAATTACAATAAATACTAAAAATTTCCTAAATACTATCTTCAGTCTTTTCTCAACCAAGGACCAACTCATACTCTATTTGGTTCAATACCTTAATCATACTTCAATCTAGTAGACCTAAAAACAAAACAGGGAAATAATAAAAATAAAATAAAAATGCACTCAAAAATAACATCTTACAAGAAAAGTAAGAAAAAACTATTTTCAAGTAGATTTTATGTTCTCTAAGTCATATTCTAAATTGGTTCCAAGAAGAAAGTGATGTTGTGACCTCTTAAGCAAACACTGTTTCCATATTTTTTATGTGCCATTAAATTTGGATGTTTACTTTTTCCGTAGGCATAAAGTTACTGAGTGTTAATAACTTTTTGACTAGGCTATTGTGCTTGTCAAAATCAACAATTTATTTGAGTGCAAGGAGTTCTTTAAAGATGAGTAGTGAAAGGTCATACTAAGTTTCTTTGAAAAATGATACATTTGCAAAATTATGATGTTGTGGTGCTTCTAAGCATCTCAGCTTGGAATTCTAGAACTTTAATAATGCTTTTGGGGATTTCAGGTTCTAGACACATAATTAATTAAGAATGTGCCTATTTATCCTCCACAGGCTGTTGCTGGCATAGAATGAACTATGGTCTTCCCAGCAGTTGGACAGTCACATATTTTTCACCAATGGTCCCCAGACTTCCAAAAACACTGCTCAGTTTTTAGTCAGTGTTTAATATACATTGGTTGGGATGAATTGACTAAATCTCTTGAGATGAAATAATTTTAGAAATCAGGGTCATCATCTGTTGCCTACACCCATGGTACAACCTCACGATGGTATTATTTTCTACACTGTAGTATTAGGTTATGTGAACTTATAAGACAACTTATGCATAAACTTCTTTTAGGACTTGTTACTGAAATGAAACTAGCCTAATACATGCTCTACAATATCTTGTACTAATTATTATGTCCACCATTTACATATCAGCCAAAGAATGTATTAGAGTATAAAGGAGAATTTGTAAAGAAAACTTGGAATAGAACAAAAACATTTAAAAGGAGATAATTTAAAACACAACAGAAACATAAGTAAATTTAGAACAGAACAATATCACCGTCTTCCATTTCGGGGAGTAAACAATAAGAGAAACACCACCCAATCCTCTTCTGTGTCAAATGGCCTAGAGCTATAAAAACGGAATCTTCTAAAGGGACAAAATCTTGTCCCTTTTATTCTCTGCTTTCCTAAGGTAAATAACTGGTGAATCATTCATAGCCAATGGCAGGGGAGACTCATTCCATCACATTCACTATTTCTACTTCAGAGGGTTCCAAATGCTTACAGATCCATATCAGAGTGAAGCCTTTATCTCTGGGTAGAAGAGAGGTAGAAAGGTTTGAAGAAAAGCCTATAATATATCCTTTATTTTAACCCTGCCTTCCTGTAAATGAGCTTCTTTTTTAAAAAGCTTGCAAGCCAGTATGTCTAATTCAATCAGCCTCAATCAGGTTGGTAAGGAAAGTAGAAACAGGAATGCTGAGCAGTATAAACTTTCCCTATGTGATAATAAAGTAACAAGGAGATTTCCATCACAGTTTGTGAAGCCCTAGGCAGACCCAGTTTCCACCTCCCTACAGATAAGTCTTGGTTTTCATAAAATTTTGGAAAGCCTAGGTTATATTTAAAGGAAATGGAGGATTTTCCCAATTTCTAGGTATCCAATATGGTTTATTATGTCTGCATAGCTTTGGCACAGAGTAAGAAACATAATCTGCATCTTCGATAGGTAAGTGACATCAGTCTTTCCTAGAGGCATAATATATTGTGGCTCAGAGCATGTACATATGTTGAAGATGACACTTGTATTAAAATGTACCAAATGCTTAAAATCCCTGAACCTAAATTTTTCTAAAATAAGGATAATAACACTACTTCGTTAGATGTTTGTGAGGGCAAAATAAGATATTATATATGACACATAGGAAAACAGCAGCTTCTATAATGAATATTTCTCACTTTCTCTTCTCTGTGTCCTTTCCTCCCATTTAAGATTAAAATAGGGGATAGGTATGTGTGGGTCTGTACCTCCCTAGACTCCACCTGTTGGTGGCATTGACTGCTCCTAAGTTTGGACATGTATTCCAAGCAAGTCGCTCATACTCCTTACCTGAAATTGACCCACAGCTACAAGGGACAAGGATGAAATTCATTCTGCTACACCCACTAAGTTGGGTCTATGATCTTGAAGGTGTTGGGAGACATTGTCCCACCAAAAGAGTGAGACCTACACAAAGGGAAGCCAAACTGAAAGATGGGTGGGTGTGCTTGGGAAGAAAGTAAAAGGTTTTGTGATCATTTCAGCTCTGGCTTCTAGCTGTGACTGAAGCTATATCTACTCTTGGAATTACCATTTATGTTATCCAACTAGTCTGCCCAAACTTTTTCTTTGCTTTAGCTTATTGCCCTGGGATTCTGTCACCCACAATTGGAGGTTCTGACTGATATAATCAGTATCCACTAACCACTTTTGGGCTTCCTTGGAATTCTATTGCAATCTTCAGCCACATTTTGGTGTAATTAGGATTTGTGGGAAAAAAAATACTCTTTTGCCTGATTATGGTTGTCATTTTTCACTCTTCATCATAATAAGGATTGATTAATGGGAAAAGAGAGAGAGAGAGAGAAAAGAAAAGAAAAGAAAAAAAATTTAGCCTATCAACTACTTTAAATTTAAAAATAAGGTCGTATATTATGTTGCTCATCTCAAATATGATCAAAATTGTTGTTTTTAGGTACACATGACTTAGTAAATGGGGAATATGGTGCTTCTTGTTATATATTGTACTTTCTAGCAACTTGCCAAGCTTGATATGAATACCTATTTTATCACTAACTAATCTGTAATTCTGGTAAAACAAGTTAACCTCTTAAAAGTTCAGTTTCCTTTTTGGTAAAATGTGGAATTTAATAATACACAAATCTTAAAGTTGTTTATATAATAATTGAGAATGTATGTGTGTATAGCTCAGCTAATTTCTGGTGCAGACAATACCATCAATAAGTGTAAACTATTATCATTGTTCTTCCAAAGGATATTAACCCATCTGGCTTTATCAACTTTCTCTCTCTCTCTCTAACAAGGAATTACTTCCTTGCTCTGGGAAATGGTCTGTGTTTATGTACACAAAATACCAAAAAAACACATTCTCACTCTTTCTACTTGGTCTCTTCATAACTAGATTCCCCGCCTCTTCTGTAGCTTGTCTATTGCTTTTAAAGCTGAGTTTGCTTGATCAAATGCTTCTAACTTAATATGGGTTTCAAAATGAAACTCAAGCCAGCTGTACTGAATTGGAATCTATAAGCATAATTATTTTTAGGAGACCCTGTAGAGGTTAACAGCATTATTTTGATTATGAATCACATACAGAACACTTTATTTTTGCAAAGAACTTTGGCATGGTTTCATAATTTAAAATCCAGAGTGACTCAGTGGGGGGTGTGTCACCCATTACAGATGGGGAACGAAAAGCCAAAGGGAGTTAAACAATTGCAGAACAAGTTCATCATTAACCAAAGTATCTGGACATGGGTTTTCTAAATACATATGTCTGCATGAGACTGACTCAACCAAGGAAGTGAAAATTCACACAACTGGATATCATTAGTTTGGCTGTTTCTCTTTTTTTTACCCCTAAATAAACATTTGGGGGAGAGATTTAATTAACAGAAACAATCCATTTTGATGGTGGCACAACAGTGACTTACTTGACAAGTTCATAGGCTTAAGAAATTAAAGATATTATTGATATCTATATTGATATTTCAAATTATTTATACTATTTTTCTTTCAGTGTAATGCTCTCCATCCATTAGTCAACCATTGCTATCCTGAATTCATTTTAGAACTGTAGCTTTCACTATTTACGCCTCATCTGCCTATAACTACTGTCAATTGACCATAGTAAGATCAGTCCTATATAACAAATTATGAAATCACAGATTATAACCTGTTTTATGATGCCCTATTTGCTTAAATCATACTTTCAAAAGAGAGAGAGCTTCATACAATTTAAAGGCTGAATTTTTCAAAAACCTATTCAGTGTTTGTACATATGCAAATTTGAGATAAATTAGAAAACTCTCCAAATAGATCGAGTATCTTTAAGAGAAAAATGTTGCCCACAAAGAAACCTTTCTTAAAAATGAGGATTAACTACTTCCTACTAATATATCCTGAGTGAAGGTGTACATTTCAATCATGAAATGGTATCACCTGATTGAAAGTCAGGTGGGAGAAAATAAGGTTCTTAACAAATATTTACTTCGCTGTTCACAGGCAAGAGAAAACCAGATCCAAACTGTGTTATGCAGAAGAGTAACAATATTAAAAAGCTTAGGTGTAGGCTCCAGAATCAGTTTGATCCAGGAGTCCAAATGATATCAAGTTTTGTCTTCTCTCCATTTTTTACTCTCTTCCCATGGTGACCATAGCAGACTCAGGCTCACATTCTCTTGGTTCAAATACATTAAATAAAAAAAGAGAGAGTGAGAGAGAAAACTTATGTTTCTCTAATCATTTAAACATAAGGCCTTAGGCCTGATTTTTGTTTATTTGTTACGTTTTGGACAGAATTGAATCACAGAGCCACCCCTGATCTATTTTGTTCACTAACTTATTTCTTATTACTCCTTATTACTTATTACTTATTACTCCTCTATCTAATTGATTCTTTAAATGTTTTGCTTTCTCTTAGGAGTTTTACGGTTCCTGTAATGTTTCTCAGGATTGCACATTATACGATATCTGAGAGACAGTTCTAGTACACCAAAACTTAATTCAAGGCAGCCAAATTAAATCACCCCAAAGATTCAGTAATTTCCCAAGAAGACCTTCAGACCCCAAATTAAAAGGAGTCAACTTCAGTGCTTAATTGTTTTTACTGATTTTTTTCTTCATCGATTTTAATTAAGGTCTTCCTTGTATTGTGAGCTTGGAGGACTTTCATTATCTATTGAAATAACTTTATTTGAAATCAGGTTGGCCAGAAAGTCACACAGGCCTAATAATTTTGCAGGAGTAAGTTACTCTAAAATATTGGGAAACAAGACTCCAACTTTCCTTGTCAGTGACAGTTACAAGTACATACTGATTTCTGTTAAATGCCTCTTGAGTACCTAAGAGGTGGTAGCAATTCTAGGGAATATGGAATGTAAGAGCCTAAAAATGCGGGCATAACTTTGGAGAAGGAAATTCGTTTTGGGAAGCTGACCCCTAAGATTCTCTGTAAGAACTGATTTCACAATTCTTCGAATCAGCTAATTTTCCTTAGGCTGGAGAAGGGTCCACAGCTTTCACAGCTTTCCCAACTGCAACAGAAACAGCCATTTTCTATCATCTCCTTCCTTCAGGGGTTACCAGAAGCTAAAAATATGTTCAATATAGTATTCTGTGTAAAAGTGGAGGATTTGCTGTTAGAGAGACAAGGTTTCACATCCCTGGTCCAACACTCACTAGTGTATAGCATGGGATAATTACTCCAAACATCAGTGTTCACATCTGTGAAGTGGGGAAACACTATTATCTACCTTAAATTTGTTTATATAGTATCATTTTCATATTTTTGATGACTAAATGGGTATAAGCAATGCTTAACAATGTGTAAACCTCATTGTGTAATAATATAATTTTGTATGAAAGAAAAGGGAGAGGGTGACTACTTTTATCTTGCATGGTGAGTGATAATGGAAGCAGGGGCAGTATTAGGGTGCGGAGAGTAAGGCACTCATCTAGAGCACACCATTTAAATGGTGATCCAAAACCTCAGTAACCAAGATAATAGTTTAATGCAATATTTTATAAACTAAGAATTAATGTAAAATCCTTGATAAACAAAATATAAAAATGTTTAATAAATGCATAGTCCAGAGTAATATCCACATCATGCAGGCATAAGATGTACCTCATATTTTCCTTCCTTTAACCTCTGAAATTCGACATCTATCCACAAACAAAAGTGTCTTGAGAGTACTGTGGAAGCTAGCACCATGCACTAAGAGACCTGGTAAGGGTCTCACCCACCTGTGTGTTAGTTAAGGCAGACAAATCCCCATATGGGCTCTGGAACTGGCAGGATCCTGTCGACTGTCTCCAGATGCTCTCAGTCACCATCTGGAAGTACCTGGAAAATACTGACTTGGGCAGATACCCACGGACAAGAGAGCCTTTGCATAGCTCCAGGTTTCTGGAAAAGTTTCAGCATTCTACTATACCCCCCCCCAAAAAAAAAAGAGTTTGGACACAATGGAGTGGGTAAGAGGATCTTTGCCACATCATTCCTCCACCTAGGCAGCACAGCTTAGAGAAGAAGGACTGGGCATCTCTCCCTCGGGGGAAAACTGAGGGCAGTGCATGAGTTCTCAGCTTCCACAGCTGTACCAGAAGCTGCTATAGAAAGCTATCCCTCTCTTGCAGCACCCAGAGTATTAAAACCAGAGCTCCATGACCGTAGTGAGGGAGGAGATGGGGGAAAAGTTGGATAAGAATATCAGAGGGCATGAAAGAAACATGGTTCTTGCTGAATGCCTTCTAGACTCTAGCAGGAAGCCTGCCCATGAGCTGCTGGGAAAAACTCATGTACAGGAACCCCCACTAACCTGAGTGACAAACCCACAGCTCTGTAGCTGGCTCCTTGTGCACACTTCTGAGCATGGTGGTGAGAAAAATCTTGAGTAAATAGAGAATGTATGCAGAAAACAAGTCAGGGTCTACTGGCAAGGGAGAAACTATAATGTTGAGCAGTAGGGCTAATCAGGAAAACAAAAAAGAGGTTACCAGTACCTGTCCTTGTACATTGTAAGATCAAGAGAAGATGTACAAGATTAAGGAACTTGGAAATAACCCCATTAGAGGAGAACAAAGGCAAAAGAATGAAAAAGAGCTAAGAAAGCCAATATGATCTATGAAACATCATCAAAAGAACCAATATCAGAATTGTTGGAATTCCAGAAGAAGAAGAGAGGAAAAAGGATGGGAGCAGAAAGCTTATTTAAAGAAATAATGACTGAGAACTTCCCAAACCTGGGGAGAGACTTGGACATCTAAGTTCCTGAAATGAATATGTCATCTAATTATTTCAATTCAAAACAATCGTCTCCAAGACACATCATAATGAAGCTGTTAAAAATCACAGATAAAGAGAGAATCTTAAAATCAGCAAATAAAAAAGATGGTAACCTACAAAGGAACCTTCACTGGACTATCAGTGGATTTCTCAGATGAAAAGTTTCAGGAAGGAGAGAGTGGAATGATGTATTCAAAGTACTGAAAGAGAAAAATGGTCACCAAGAATACTCCATTGGCAAATTTATCTTTCAGAAATGAAGGAAAAATAAAGACTTTCCCAGGCAAACAAAAACAGAAGGACTTTACCACTAGACCTGCTTTACTAGAAATGCTGGAAGGAGTTCTTTAAGCTGAAATAAAAAGATGCTGATTAGTAACATGAAAACATACAAGAATATACAACACACAGGTAAAGGTAAATATATACTGTCAGATTCAGAAACCTCTAAGTTTGTAATATTATGATGCGCTAACTAAATATATTATAGTTTAAAAGAGTAATAAAAACAACTGTATTATAATTTCTTAATGAGTAGAGAATACAAAAAAGAGGTAAATTTTGACATTAAAAACATAAAAGGGGAGGAGTAAAAGAATAAAATTTTTTATGTGATCAAAGTTAAGTTGCTCTCATCGTAAAATAGACGTATAAGTTATTTGATGAAAGCCTCATAGTCACCACAAAGGAAAAACCTATAGCAGATTCACAAAAGATAAAGAGAAGGGAATCAGAGCATATCACCACAGATAAACACCAATTCACAAAGGTAGGCAGCAAGAGAGGATAAAATGAATAGTGGAACAAAAATCAGCCATAAAACAAGATAGCATTACTAAACCCTCACACATCAGTAAATCTTCTAAATGGACATAGACTGAATTCTCTAATTAAAAGTCACATAGTGGCTGAACAGATTAAACAAAAAAAAGACCCAACTCTATGTTACCTACAAGAGATTTGCTTCAGCTTTAAGCATACATAGGCTCAAAGTGATGAGATGGGAAAAGATATTTTACCCAAATAAAAACCTAAAGAAAGAGGGGGTAGCCATAGTTAGATGAGACAAAATAGACTTTAAGCCAAAGATAGTACCAAGAGACAAAGAATATCATTATATAATTATAAAGGGGTCACCTCATCAAGAAGGTATAAAAATTGTAAATATATACCCACCCAACTGGTGAACACCTAAATATATTAATTAAATACCTACAGATTTAAAGGGACAAGTAGATAACAATGAAATAATACTAGAGAATTTTAATACACAACTTTCAGCAATGGATAGATCTCCTAAACAGAAAATCAACAAGGGAACATTTATTTGAGCCATACATTAGATCAAATGGACCTAATAGATGTATATAGGATATTCCACCTAAGAGCAGTAGTATACCTTTTCTTCTCAAATATACATGAAATTTTCTCCA
Organism: Mesoplodon bidens; assembly: GCF_964165515.1. NCBI lineage: Eukaryota > Metazoa > Chordata > Mammalia > Artiodactyla > Ziphiidae > Mesoplodon > Mesoplodon bidens. The sequence goes on along the minus strand of NC_138178.1, from coordinate 162,130,507 downwards.
GGATAGTCATATAGTAGGCCACAAAACAAGTTTTAGCAAATTTAAGAAAGTTGAAATCATACCAAGTATCTTTTCCAATCACAATGGAATGAAACTAGAGAAAAATAACAGCAGGAAAGTTGGAAATTTTACTAACATATAGAAATTAAGCAACACACACATGAACAACCAATAGATCAAAGAAGAAATCAAAAGGGAAATAAAAATATCTCAAAATACATGAAATTGAAACACAACATATCAAAACCTATGAGATGTTGCAAAAGAACTCCTTAGAGGGAAGCTTAAAGAGATAAATGCATATTTTAAGAAAAAAAAGTCTCAAATAAACCACCTGACTATACACATTAAGGAATTAGAAAAGAAGAAGAAACTAAGCCTAAGTTTGTAGAAGGAAGGAAATAACAAAGATCAGAGTGAAAATAAGTGAAATAGGGATTTGTAAAGCAATAGAAGAGATCAATAGAGTGCTGGGGCCTCCGAGGTGTCTGAGAGAAGCTGGAGCAGATCTGGGCCACTGCTGGGGCTTCATGATCCAATTCCTGGGTGCCAAGGAGATGCTGGACTGGGGCCAAGGCAGGCAGCAGCCCTCAGAGACGATGGCACAGAGGGGCTTCTGCCAATCTTCTAGGGTTCCCCTCAAAAATATCAGAAGATTTGGTGGCTTGAACAACAGAAATTTATTTTTTCACTGTTCTGGAGGATGGAAGTCTAAGATCAAGGTGACAGAAGATTCGGTTTCTCCTGAAACCTCTTCCTTGGCTTCTGTGTGGCTGACAGGGTCTTGGTGCTCTGTCCGGGTGTCAAGCCTGACCCTCTGAGGTGGGAGATCCGAGTTCAGGACATTGGGCCACCAAAGACCTCCTGGCCCCGGATAATATCAATCAGCGAGAGCTCTCCCAGAGATCTCTGTCTCAATGCTAAGACCCAGCTCCACCCAATGGACAGTAAACTACAGTGCTGGAGGCCCCATGAAAAACAACGAGCAAGACAGGAACAAAACCCCATCCATTAGCAGAGAGGCCGCTTAAAATCATACTAAGTTCGGAGACACCCCAAAACCGATCACAAGACGCAGACCTGCCCACCAGAAAGACAAGATCTAGCCTCACCCACCAGCACACAGACACAAGTCCCTTCCACCAGGAAGCCTAAACAAGCCACTGAAGCAACCATACCCACTGGGAGCAGACACCAAAAACAACAGAAACTACAAACATGCAGCCTGTGAAAAGGATACCCTAAAAACAGTAAGATAAGAAAAATAAGAAGGCAGAGAAATATGCAGCAGATGAAGGAGCAAGGTAAAAACTCACTAGACCAAATGAATAAAGAGGAAATAGACAGTCTACCTGAAAAAGAATTCAGAGTAATGATAGTAAAGATGATCCAAAATCTTGGAAATAGAATGGAGAAAATACAAGAAGTGTTTAACAGGGACCTAGAAGAACTAAAGAGCAAACAAACAATGATGAACAACACAATGAATGAAATTAAAAATGTCTAAAAGGAATCAAGAGCAGAATAACTGAGGCAGAAGAATGGGTAAGTGACCTGGAGTATAAAATAGTAGAAATAACTACCACAGATCAGAATAAAGAAAAAAGAATGAAAAGAATTGAGAACAGTCTCAGAGACTTCTGCGGCAACATTAAAAACACCAAAATTCAAATTATAGGGGTCCCAGAAGAAGAAGAGAAAAAGAAAGGAAAAATATTTGAAGAGACTATGGATGAAAACTTCCCTAACATGGGAAAGGAAATAGCCACCAAAGTCCAGGAAATGAAGAGGGTCCCATGCAGGATAAATCCAAGGAGCCAAAACACATATTAATCAAACCATCAAAAATTAAATATAAATACAAAATATTAAAACAGCAAATGAAAAAAAAAAAACAAATAATATACAAAGGAATACCCATAAGGCTAACAGCTGATCTTTCAGCAGAAACGCTGCAGGACAGAAGGGTGTGGCAGGACATATTTAAAGTGATGAAAGAGAAAATAAACACAACCAAGGTTACTCTACCTAGCAACACTCTCATTCGGATTTGATGGAGAAATTAAAAACTTTACAGACAAGCAAAATTTAATAGAATTCAGCACCACCAAGCCAGCTCTACAACAAATGCTAAAGGAACTTCTCTAGGCAGGAAACACAAGAGAAGGAAAGGACCTATGAAAACAAACCCAAAATAATTAAGAAAATGGGAATAAGAACATATGTATTGATAATTACCTTAAATGTAAATGGATTAAATGCTCAAACCAAAAGTCATAGACTGGCTGAATGGATAAAAAAACAAGACACATATATATGCTGTCTATAAGAGACCCACTTCAGACCTAGGGAAACATACAGACTGAAAGTGAGGGAATGGAAAAAGATATTCCATGCAAATGGAAATCAAAAGAAAGCTGGAGTAGCAATTCTCATATCAGACAAAATAGACTTTAAAATAAAGACTATGACAAGAGCCAAAGAAGGACACTACATAATGTTCAAGGACACTACATAATGTTCAAGGGATGAATCCAAGAAGAATGTATAATAACTGTAAATATTTATGCATTCAACATAGGAGCACCTCAATATATAAGGCAAATGCTAACAGCCATAAAAGGGAAAATCAATAGTAACACAATCATTGTAGGGGACTTTAACACCCCACTTTCACCAATGGACAGATTATCCAAAATGAAAATAAATAAGCAAACACAAGCTTTAAATGATACATTAAGCAAGATGGAATTAATTGATATTTACAGGACATTCCACCCCAAAACAACAGAATACTTTCTTCTCAAGTGCTCATGGAATATTCTCCATGATCTATCATATCTTGGGTCACAAATCAAGCTTTGGCAAATTTAAGAAAGTTGAAACCATATCAAGTATATTATCTGACCACAATTCTATGAGACTAGATATCAATTACAGGAAAAAAAAATCTGGAAAAATACAAACACATGAAGGCTAAACAACACACAAATAAATAACCGAGATCACTGAAGAAATTAAAGAGGAAATCAATAAATACCTAGAAACAAAAGACAATGAAAACATGACAGAAAATGTATGGGATTCAGAGAAAGCAGTTCTTAGAGGGAAGTTTATAGCAATACAATCCTACATCAAGGAACAAGAAACATCTCAAATAAACAACCTAACCTTACACCTGAAGCAACCAGAGAAACAAGAACAAAATACCCCAAAGTGAGAAGAAGGAAAGAAATCATAAAGATCAATTAGAAATAAATTAAAAAGAAATGAAAGAAACAATAACAAAGATCAATAAAGCTATGAGTTTGTTCTTTGACAAGATAAACAAAATTGATAAACCATTAGCCAGACTCATCAAGAAAAAAAGGGAGAAGACTCAAATTAACAAAATTAGAAATGAAAAAGGGGAAGTAACAACTGACACTGCAGAAATACAAAGGATCATGAGAGATTACTACAAGCACCTATATGCCAATACAATGGACAACCTGGAAGAAACGGGCAAATTCTTAGAAAAACACAACCTTCCAAGACTGAATGAGGGAAAAATATAAAATATAAACAGACCAATCACAAGAACTGAAATTGAAACTGTGATTAAACATTTTCCAACAAACAAAAGCCCAGGATCAGATGGCTTCATAGGCGAATTCTATCAAACATTTAGAGAAGATCTAACACCTATCATTCTCAAACTCTGCCAAAATATAGCAGAGGAAGGAACACTCCCACACTCATTCTATGAGGTCACCATCACAATGATACCAAAACCAAACAAAGATATTACAAAAAAAAGAAAACTACAGGCCAATATCACTGACGAACATATCCACAATATCACTGACGCAAAAATCCACAACAAAATACTAGCAAACGGAATCCAGCAGCACATTAAAAGGATCATACACCATGATCAAGTGGGGTTTATCTAAGGAATGCAAGGATTATTCAATATACACAAATCAATCTGTGTGAAACACTATATTAATAAATTGAAGAATAAAAAGCATATGATAATCTCAGTAGATGCAGAAAAAGCTTTTGACAATATTCAACATGAATTTATGATAAGAACTCTCCAGAAAGAAGGAATAGAGGGAACTTACATCATCATAATAAAGGCCATAAATGACAAACCCACAGCCATCATCCTTCTGACTAGTGAAAAACTGAAACCATTTCCAACAATATCAGGAAAAAGACAAAGGTGCCCACTCTCACTACTATTATTCAACAGAGTTTTTGAAGTTTTAGCCATAGCAATCAGAGAAGAAAAATAAATAAAAGGAATCCAAATTGGAAAAGAAGTAAAACTGTCACTGTGTTCACATGACATGATACTATACATAGAGAATCCTAAAGATGCTACCAGAAAACTACTAGAACTAATCAATGTATTTGGTAAAGTAGCAGGATACAAAATTAATGCACAGAAATCTCTTGCATTCCTGTACACTAATGATGAAAAATCTGAAAGAGAAATTAAGGAAGCACTCCCATTTACCATTGCAACAAAAAGAATAAAATACCTAGGAATAAGCCTACGTAAGGAGACAAAAGACCTATATGGAGAAAACTATGACACTGATGAAAGAAATTAAAGATGATACAAACAGATGGAGAGATATACCATGTTCTTAGATTGGAAGAATCAACATTTTGAAAAGGAAGAATCACCATTGTGAAAATGACTATACTACCCAAAGCAATCTACAGATTCAATATAATACCTATCAAACTACCAATGGCATTTTTCACAGAACTAAAACAAAAAATTCCACAATTTGTATGGAAACACAAAAGACCCTGAATAGTTAAAGCAATCTTAAGAAAGAGAAACGGAGCTGGAAGAATCATGCTCCCTGACTTCAGACTATACTACAAAGCTACTGTAATCAAGACATTATGGAACTGGCCCCCCCCAAAAAAAATATCGATCCACAGGGCAGGATAGAAAGCCCAGAGATAAAGCCATGCACACATGGTCAACTTATCTTTGATAAAGGAGGCAAGAATACACAATAGAGAAAAGACAACCTCTTCAATAAGCAGTGCTGGGAAAACTAGACAGCTACATGTAAAAGAATGAAATTAGAACACTTCCTAACACCATACACAAAAATAAACTCAAAATGGTTTAAAGACCTAAATGTAAGGCCAGACACTATAAAACTCTTAGAGGAAAACATAGGCAGAACACTGTATGACATAAATCACAGCAAGATCCTTTTAGACCCACCTCTAAGAGAAATGGAAATAAAAACAAAAATAAACACATCATACCTAATGAAACTTAAAAGCTTTTGCACAGCAAAGGAAACCATAAACAAAATGAAAATACAACCCTCAGAATGGGAGAAAATATTTACAAATGAAGCATCTGACAAAGGGTTAATCTCCAAAATATACAAGCAGCTTATGCAGGTCAACATCAAAAAACAAACAACCCAATTCAACAATGGGCAGATGACCTAAATAGACACATCTCCAATGAGGATATACAGATTGCCAGCAAACACATGAAAGGATGCTCAACATCACTAATGATAAGAGAAATGCAAATCAAAACTACAATATGGTATCACCTCACACTGGTCAGAATGGCCATCATCAAAAAATATACAAACAATAAATGCTAGAGAGGGTGTGGAGAAAAGGGAACCCTCTTGCACTGTTGGTGGTAATGTAAACTGATACAGCCACTATGGAGAACAGTATGGAGGTTCCTTTAAAAACTAAAAATATCACTATCATATGACCCAGCAATCCCACTACTGGGCATATACCCTGAGGAAACCATAATTCAAAAAGAGTCATCTACCACAATATTCATTGCAGCACTATTTACAATAGCCAGGACATGGAAGCAACCTAAGTGTCCATTGACAGATGAATGGATAAAGAAGGTGTGGCATATATATATATATATATATATATATATATATATATATATATATAAAATGGAATATCACTCAGCCATAAAAAGAAATGAAATTAAGTTATTTTTAGTGAGGTGAAAGAACCTAGAGTCTGTCATACAGAGTGAAGTAAGTCAGAAGGAGACAAGCAAATACCATATGCTAAGACATATATATGGAATCTAAAAAAAAAAAAAAAAAGTTTCTGAAGAACCTAGGTGCAGGACAGGAATAAAGACGCTTACATAATGAATGGACTTGAGGACATGGAGAGGGGGAAGAATAAGCTGGGGCAAAGTGAGAGAGTAGCATTGTCATATATACACTACCAAATGTAAAATAGATAGCTAGTGGGAAGCATCTGCATTGCACAGGTTGATTGGCTCAGTGCTTTGTGACCACTTAGAGAGGTTATAGGGAGGGTGGTAGGCAGATGCATGAGGGAGGGGATATGGAGATATATGTATGCATATAGCTGATTCACTGTGTTATACAGCAGAAACCAATACAACATTGTAAAGCAATTATACTACAATAAAGATGTTAAAAAAATCAATGAAACTAAGACCTGGTGTTTTGAAAAGATTTTTAATAAGAAAAAGCTTTAGCTAGACTAAGTAAAAAAAAAAAAAAAAAACTAATAAAATCTGCAATGAAAGAGGAGACATTACAGTTGAGACCACAGAAATACACAGGATTAGAAACAACTGTGGACAACTGTATGTGAACAAATTGAGAAACCTAGAAAAAATGGTTATATTTCTAGAAATATACAAGTTGATATGACTGAAAGAAATTCAATATGTTAATACATCAATGATGTGTAAGGAGATTGAATCATAAATCTTCCCAATATAGAAAAGCCCAGGACCAGGTGGTTTCAGTGGTGAATCCTACTGAACATTACAAAGAATTAACACCAATCCTTCTCAAAATTTCCCAAAAATTGAAAGGAAGTACTCTCAAACTTACTTTACACAGCCAGCATTATTCTGATACCAAAGCCAGAGAAGAAAAATGTAAGAAAACTGTAGACCAGCATCTCCAATGAATATAGATGCATAAGTTTTCAACAAGATATTAGCAAATCAAATTCAACAACACATTAAAAAGTTCATTCACCATGAACAAGTGAGATTTATCTCTTGGATGCAAATATGGTTCAACATACTCAAGTCAAGAAATATAATACATTGTATTAATGAAAGAAGTCATATGATCAACTCAATAGATGCAAAAGTATCATATGACAAAATACATGTTTTCATGATAAAATATGTCAACAAGTTGGGTATAGAAGGAACATACCTCAACATAATAATGACCATGTATTACAAACCCACACTGCATCATGTTAAATAGTGAAAGATGTATAGCTTTTACATTAAGATCAGGAACAAGACAAAGATATTCACTATCACTACTCTTATTTCACAAAGTACAGGAAATCCTAGCTAGAGGAATCAGCAAAATAAATAAGCAAATAAAAGGCATTCTAATCAGAAAGGAAATAAAATTGTGTTTATTTGCAGATAACTTGATCTTATACTTAGAAAATCCTTAAGCCTCAATCAAAAAATTGGTAGAACTAATTAGTGAATTCTGTTCATTGGCAGGATATTAAATTAACAGACAAAAATGGTTGTATTTCTATACACTAACAATAGAATATCAACATCTTAAAAAATAAAGAAAACAATCTCATTTATAATAGCCTCAAAAACTAAAATACTCAAGAAGAAATTTAACCATGAAAGATCTGAACAATGAAAACCACAAGACTGATGAAAGAAATTGAAGAGGACACAAACAAATTGAAAGATATCCACCTTGATGGATCAGAAGAATTAATATTGTTAAAATGTTCATCCCACCAACACCGTCTGTAAGATCATTAGTAACTATCAGCATTCCAATGATATTTTTCACAGAAACAGAAAAAAATCTTAACATTTGTATGGAACAAAGACACCAAATAGAAAAAGCAACCCTGATAAAGAAGAACAAACTTGGAGGTACCCCTTGTCCTGATTTCAAGCTATACGACAAAGCTATAGTAATCAAAACATTATGGTAATGGTATAAAAATAGACACATCAACCTATGGAACAGAATTGAGAGCCCATGAATAAGTCCCTACATATACAGTCAACTAATATTTGGAAAGGGAGTCAAGAATATAAAATGGGAAATTGGTGTTCTCTTCAATAAATGGTGTTGAGAAAACTGGATAACCACATGAAACAAAATAAAACCAGACCCTTATAACACTTATAAAAATTAACTCAAAATAAATTAAAGTCTTAAATATATTACCCCAAACTGTAAAACCCCTAGAAGAAAACATAGGGAAAATGCTGCTCAATGTTGGTCTTGGCAAGAATTTTTTGGATATGACACCAAAAGGACAAGCAACAAAAGCAAAAGTCAAGAAGTGGGACTATATCAAACTAAAAATCTTCTCACAGCAAAAAAAAAAAAAAAAAAACAATCAACAAAATGAAAAGGCAATCTATGAAATAGGGAAAATATTTGTAAGTTTTATGTGACAAGGGATTAATATTCAAAATATATAAAGAACTCATGAACTTCAATAAATAAATTTTAAAATATGATTAAAAAATGGTCAGAGGAACCTCAATAGACATTTTTCCAGAGTACATATGAATGTCAAGAGGTTCATTAAAAGATGAACTAATTATCAGGGAAATGAAACTAATAATCAGGGAAATGAAAATTCAAACCACAATGAGATATCACCTCACACCTGTTAGAATAATTATCATCAAAAAGACAAGAGATAACAAATGCTGGCAAAGATGTGGAGGAAAGGGAACACTTCTGCACTGTTGAACGAAATTTAAGTTGATCCAACCACTATGAGAAATAGTACAGTGTTTCCTCAAATTATTACCTATAAAATAGATTACCATAAGATCCAGCAATCCCATTTTTGGATATATATATATCCAAGGGAAATGAAAACAGGGTATTGAAAATATGTCTGTACTCTCATTTTTTACAGCATTATACACAATGATACGGAAACAAGATATGGAAACAACCTAAGTGTTTTTCAATGGACTAATGGATAAAGAAAATGCAGAGTGTGTATGTGTGTGTGTAAGTGTGTGTGTATGTATGTATGTATAATTAATGAAATATTTTCTAGCCATGGGAAGAAAAGGAAATCCTGCTATTTGTGACAACATGGATGAAACTTGAAGGCATTATGCTAAGTGAGATAAGTCAGACAGAGAATGACACATATTATGTGATCTCATATGTGGAATCTACAAAAGCTGAACTCATAGTAGCAGAGTGGAATGGTTACCAGGAGCTGCAGGGTTGGGGAAATGGGAATAATGTTTGTCAAAGGGCACAAACTTGCAGTTACAAGATGAATAAGTTCTGCAGCTCTAATGCTCAGCAGTATGAATATATTTAAAAATATTGTATTATATACTTCAAAGTTGTTGAGACTAGATCTTAATTGTCTTACCACCAAAAAATGATAACTACGTGACATGATCGAGGTGTTTGCTAACGTTACAGTGGTGATCATATTGCAGTATATAAATGTATCAAATCAACACGTTGTGCCCCTCAGTCTTACACAATGTTATATGTCAGTTATATCTCAATATAAATAAAAGGAAAAAATAATAAAAAGATGTCAGAAGGGAAAAAAAGATATGGTTCAATCTTGAGTTTGTGTAGTGTCAAGGCTCACTGGCTTCCCCACCCTCCCTGTTCTGCAGAAAATGTTTCACAGAGGAAGCAAATACCTGTCGCAGTATTTGAAGAAAGGACAAAGTGCAGCTAGGCAGGTAAACAAGAGGGGAATGGAAAGTCCACTGAACACTGGGAACAGGCTATGCTAAGGCACACTGAGCACAGTATGAATCCAAGAACTGTCATCAAAACCAAGAAATATACACTGGATTACAGCAATTAGAAAAGTTGAGAAGATACTGGAAAGAGAGACAAAAGCCAGATAATGCCAAGGGCCTTACATGCCAAGCTGAGTCTCAAGACTTTATTTGGTGAGATGTAATACACAGAACTCATCGATTTTCTTCATTTTTGATACTTTGACCTAATGTTATTAAAGCTCCTTTGCCTTATTTCTGAGGTCCTTAGTGTGGTTGTTATTATTTTAAAGATCTTTTTTTTTTTAATATCATAAAGCAATGGAATAAAAGAACACTGCTTACATATAATTATCAATCAATAAATGTTATCTATTGGTATTATCATCAATAGCATAATTATTATTATTTCCTCAGATGATCTTTCCTCTATGCCTTTCATATTAAAGATAAGACCACTATAAAGTTTGCCTAAGCAACCCAGAGGGAGCTAGCAGGCTCTGGGAATCACTCCACATGTTCCCCACTCTTAACTCCTTGTCCTGTATTTTATACTTTCAACAGAAACTCCTTCATTCACATCAGACACATCCAAAAGCCATTAATTATTAAAATACCACCCTTCCAGAATCCCTGCTTTTATTTTTCTTATATCCTGCCAATTGTCCTGTGCCGACCACTGAACATCCACTTCTATAAATTGCCGTATCTCTAAAAGTGTTTACTCTTTAATTCTGACAGATTTGCTTCATGTTTGAAAGAAAAAAGTTTTTATATTTTAGACTGAAAGATTCATGCGCAATTAACATTTCATGACAATGGCAAATCTTTTTAAAGTAATGCTTGGGTTAAATGGGAAAAAGACTCTCTTCTCCTCATGCTACCTTGGGAGGAAGGAAATTTTTAGGATACTCTGTTTATGAAAATGTAAGATTCTATCAGTTGTGCAGCTGGCCCAACAGCTTCAGTCTCTGGAGGAATTGAGATATATAGATGTATTATATAAAGTAGATGTTAACGGTACTTTATTTTTATTTCTTTTTTCTGGGAGGTGTTACAAATTAAATCTTTAACTGCAGGGACTTGTCAAGTGACTCAGCTGAGCTGTACTTACCAACTCACATGTAATATTGACCAAATCCAATAATATTTAACAGCTCATACTGAGATCTTTTCAGAGGCATATGGACAGATAAATCCTCACAGCATGATGCAGCTGCTATGGAACACACAGAAACCAAGTACTGTCTGAGATGTATAGAATTCAGGTCTTACAGTTAAGAGATCAATTTATTCAATCAATCAACTACAATGAAGAAGTCAGAGATTAAAACTACCCAAGTGGTAGAGGTAAAACTCTGGGTCATTATACATATACTTAATCCTTTTTTCGAAGGTTTTTCTTTTCATCAATTTATCTCAAAGTGGAATCTCATTCAATGACTGTAATTACCTGATTCTGCACAGATATTTTTCCCTGTAGGAATACTGATGTTTTGGACGGATCTATTTTTCTGTTTTAAGTGGAATAAGAATAAGGGACATTAAATGACTTTCCCATGATCTCAAGGAAGTCTCTGAAACTGCAATCAAAACTTCCAAACTTCTCATAGTGATTTTGTATATATGAATTCCATGTGTAAGAGACATTTTATAGTGCAGTTGAGAAATAGAAGCAAAAGAGAGGCACACGAGAGACATGTGCTCAATAACTTATTTCTCTGTAGGAGGCAATGGTCCAATTAGTAAGTGTATCCACTAGTGGTGGATTTAACAGGACTGAGGAATAGCTTGACAAGGATACTAAGGAGGGATGGGCAAAGCTAAGTAAACCAGCTTGGCTTCTCCAGCTGCTACCAGCTTGGCTTCTCCAACTGCTAAAGGTAACTATCATTAAATTTGCAATAGGATGACAACAATAATCACAGTAAAAATTAGTGTTACCTAGCCGGTGGTTTGTATTTATTTTCTGGACACTGTGCTAAATACATTTCATGGATTCTGCCATGAATTCTTAGCAAGACTATACAACTTCAGAATGACTGCAAGCAAGTAAGTGGAAGATGTACTTTGAACTCCAGTGGTTTGATGTGAAAAATTCAAGCACTTAGCCACAGCTTTCCAAAGATTTCCAGGACCATTAAATGTGTCCTGAATTATGGGTTCATGATCAACATATCCCTGATAAAAAGTGGACCTTAGTGATTTGATGGCTCTCCCTCAAATTCTAAACTGATTTTTATTCAATTAGATTTATTAGAACAATATAAAGTTATAAGTATTAAAAGTATTGTGGACACTGGGGTGGGACTAGCAGATTTAGATTATGCCAGGGTGTCCTGGATACTAAAAACAGTATCCAGAATTCTGATTGCAAAATTTATCCCGCCCCGAACGGTCTTTGAGGTAGAAACATACAAAACAAGACAAAGGAAGGCAAACAAAATTAAATTGCATTTGAGCCTTAACACTTTATAAAGAATTTTTGTTAGCTACGTTGGAGAGTAGAGATATAAATCCTTCGAACTAATTTATGTGTATCTCAGGACTTAGTTACTTTGCTAGGTGTTTTTGGACTAACCAGTGTTTTCAAATGAAAGAGTCTTAAAGACAACTTATAAGACTAAATCCTAGGGAAGTATAATGTAGAATTCTAATATAGAGCCTAGGTAAGCACCCCCCTTTTTTAAGCTCCCTGGTTATTTTGACATCTAACTAGTTTTGGCCACCATTGCATAGACACTTTAATCAAGTACAATGATTCCATTTCTAGTGTAAATGGCCTAATCAACATAGCAGAACTCCTAGTGGATGAGGTGCCCTGTTCCTGCTCCTGTTCCTGTCATATCCATATCCCTGATATGGGCTGAGAGATGTGAGTGTATGTTTGCGGTCTGCACTGGGCTAAAGGTCATCTGTCAATCCACTGACCACTCCCAGAGGATGAGTCCTATTTTGAACAACACTTTTTGCTAGGATCGATTAACAATGACAATAATTAAAATACAAGGGAAATATAATGAATGCTGTAACAGGAATCCATTAAAACCTCTGGGGCTTCAGAGGGAAGAAGTGATTTTCACTTGAGTGATGACATAAATGTTCATGTTCAAAAGAGATATTTTATAATGCAATTGAGAGAGGAATGGAAGCAAAATAAGACATTCATAATCATGAGTTTAGTTCATTGTGGGAGACGATGATCCTTTAAATAAGCAAGATGTGCTTTCAGAACTTGTAGTGAATTTCACCTTCAGACTTTAACAGAACTGGGAGTTCACTTACTTCAGGAAGGAGGTATCCTGTGAGTTCAGCTTTTAAAGATGGTATGTGTGAGAGAGAATGGAGTTTAAATTCTGTACAACAAACATAGAGACTGCAGATGGTTAAATGTTTTATCCAGAAAATAGAATTCAAGAATATAATCATCCTAAGCATTTTCCATTAATGATATCAATGTTAATATATGTCATGCTTAATTAGTTATTTTAAATTAGAAATACTGAAGGGGAAAATATGCTCTTTAATTGGTACTGAAATTTGGAAGGCTTTGGAAAATACCCAAGATTGCACAGTATTAATTTACTTTCATTGTCTAAAAATTAACAATAGCTATATTACTCACCCTCATCATGAAATCCTTAAAAAGAAAATGATGATATAAAGCTTTTTATTATTATATTCTAAAGAAACATAATAAATTTTCCTGAATGAAGACATGCAAAAAAAACCCGTTCAGACCTTTGTTTACTCTTTGAAGTAAAGATTGGCTTTAGAATTCCCTTTGCAAAGAAGCCTCCCAGGAATCTTAGACCTTTTGGCTAGATGGGTTGTAAATTTCTGATGTACAAAAATGAACATTTGAATGAAGGGAGCAGTTTGCTCGCAGGAGTGTATTTCATTATTTAGCAGTTGCAGAGGACCAGCCCATGCCTGTAACGACTACCCTCACCTTAGAGTTCTAATGCTTATACAAAACCTCTAGAAATCCCAAAGATTTTAGCCATCATTATTCTTACTTTCTACTCTCCAAGCGAATTTGAGTCTTTCAACGTTTTCACTCATATTTTATGAGGTCTCCTTTTTCACCTAATGCTCTCTGGAACACTTTCCCTCCATCAACTTCCTCTTCTTCATTTTATTCAATACTTGATTTTTTATTCTCTCCCTTGCTGATTTTTTTAAAACCTATGTTCAATGAGCCAGAGATTAAATTTCAACTTACTCCAACCTCTCTCCTAACCTTCCAGCAGTTCACTATAAACTAAACTGCTACTATCCATGGGGAAATCAAGGATTAACATATTTTCCCCCTCAGATTGATGTGTCCTATGTTTACATACTTTAGCACTTTATAAATGCCCATTTAACTCACTTTCACTTTTGGAAATATTTTCCATTATCCAGGTGCTCTTTATAACACCCACATAAGTACTCTGACCTTAATTGCTCCTCCTTCAGGTTTAGATTTCAACAGTTCATGAATTTTATTGGACTCCATGATATTAGCATTTTATACCCTGCATATAAAAAACTTTTAAAAATTTAGAGCATTATGTTACAATAAATTGGTGAGGTAGATATTATCTTCCACAATTATCAGATAGAAAAACTGAGGCTGAATTGGATGCAATGTCCTTCATCCCACTTCTGCACACACCTGCCTAAGCTGAGGTGCTGGCTGCAGCCATTCCACACTAGCAAATCTCTTCAGAAGAACCAGGTGCGAGGTCTCTGCATATAGCACCTTGTGAGCAAGTGAAAACCGACTAAGCAAAAAGGAAAAAAAAAGTCCATCTCAGAGCTGTGCCTATTTTCAAGGCTACTGTTTTTCTCTGTGGAACACTGCCTTCGGGGCAAAACAAGGAAGAAGCAGGTGATTCTAATGTGCAGCACAGAAGGACAGCCACTACAGGCCAGGTTCTCCAACTCTGAAGGCACTACAGCCATGCAGCAGACAGGGTCTTTGTGCTCCGGGTGGGTGTCAGGCCTGAGCCTCTGAGGTGGGAGAGCAGAATTCAGGAGACTAGACAACCAGAGACCTCCTGGCCACATGCAATATCAATCAGTGAGAACTCACCCAGAGATCTCCATCTCAACACTAACACCCAGCTCCACTCAATGACCAGCGAGCTACAATGTGGGACACCACATACCAAACAACTAGCAAGACAGGAACACAACCCCAGCCATTAGCAAAGAGGCTGCCTAAAATCACAATAAGTTAACAGATACCCCAAAACACACTGCCAGACAGGGTCCTGCCCATCAGAAAGACAAGATCCAGCATCATCCACCAAAAATCAGGTACCAGACATCTCCAGGAAGCCTACATAACCAACTGAACCAACCTTACCCACTGCGGGCAGACACCAACAACAATGGGAACTATGAACCTGCAGCCTGTGAAAAGGAGACCCCATTTAACTTAACAGTAAGTTAAGCAAAATGAGAAGACACAGAAACACACAGCAGATGAAGTAGCAAGGTAAAAACCCACCAGACCAAACAAATGAAGAGGAAATAGGCAGTCTACTTGAAAAAGAATTCAGAGTAATGATAGTAAAGATGATCCAAAATCTTGGAAATAGAATGGAGAAATTACAAGAAACGTTTAACAAGGACCTAGAAGAACTAAAGAGCAAACAAACAATGATGAATAACACAATAAATGAAAGTAAAAAAAAATTCTCTAGAAGGAATCAATAGCAGAATACCTGAGGCAGAAGCAAGGATAAGTGACCTGGAAGGTAAAATAGTAGAAATAACTACCACAGAGCAGAATAAAGAAAAAAGAATGAAAAGAATTCAGGATGGTCTCAGAGACCTCTGGGACAATATTAAATGTACCAAAATTCGAATTATAAGGGTCCCAGAGAAGAAGAGGAAAAGAAAGAGACTGAGAAATATTTGAAGAGATTATAGTTGAAAACTTCACTAACATGAGAAAGGAAATAGTCAATCAAGTCCAAGAAGTGCAGAGACCCATACAGGATAAATCCAAGGAGAAACGCTCCAAGACACATATTAATCAAACTATCAAAAATTAAATGCAAAGAAAAAATAGAAACAAGTAGAAAAATGCCAAGACACATAGTAATCAAATTGAAAAAAAAATAAGGACAAAAATTATTGAAAGCAAAAAAGGAAAAACAACAAATAACATACAAAGAAATCCCCATAAGGTTAACAGCTGATCTTTCAACAGAAACTCTACAAGCCAGAAGGGAGTGGCATGACATATTTAAAAGGATGAAAGGGAAACCCTACAACAAAGATTACTCTACCCAGCAAGGATCTCATTCAGATTTGATGGAGAAATCAAAAACTTTACAGACAAGCAAAAGCTAAGCGAATTCAGTACCACCAAACCAGCTTTACAACAAATGCTAAAGGAACTTCTCTAAGCAGGAAACACAAAAGAAGGAAAACGCCTGCAATAACAACCCAAAACAATTAAGAAAATGATAATAGGAACTTACATATTGATCACTACCTTAAATGTAAATGGATTAAATACTCCAACCAAAAGACATGGACTGACTGGATGGATAAAAAAACAAGAGCTGTATATATGCTGTCTACAAGAGACCTGCTTCAGACCTAAGGACACATGCAGACTGAAAGTGAGGGAATGGAAAAATATATTCCATGCAAATGGAAATCAAAAGAAAGCTGCAGTAGCAATTCTCATATCAGACAAAATATACTTTATAATAAAGACTATAACAAGAGCCAAAGAAGGACACTACATAATGATCAAGGGATAAATTCAAGAAAAGTTCTAACAATTGTAAATATTTATGCACCCAATATAGGAGCACCTCAATACATAAGGCAACTGCTAACAGCTCTAAAAGAGGAAATTGACAGTAACATAATAATAGTGGGGGAGTTTAACACCTCACTTACACCAATGGACAGACCACTCAAAGAGAAAATTAATAAGGAACCATAAACTTTAAATGACACAATAGACCAGATAGATTTAATTGATATTTATAGGACATTCCATCCAGAAACAGCAGATTATCCTTTCTTCTCAAGTGCACTTGGAACATTCTCTAAGATAGATCACATCTTGGGTCACAAATCAAGCCTCAGTAAATTTAAGAAAATTGAAACCACATCAAATATCTTTTCTAAACACAATGCAATGAGATTAGAAATCACTTACAGGGAAAGAAACATTAAAAAAAAAAACACACAAATACATGAAGGCAAAACAATACATTACTAAATAACCAAGAGATCACTGAAGAAATCAAAGAGGAAATTAAAATATACCTAGAGACAAATGCCAATGAAAACACGACAATCCAAAACTTATGGGATTCAGCAAAAGCAGTTCTAAGAGGGGAGTTTATAGCTATACAACCCTACCTCAAGAAAGAAGAAAACACTCAAATAAGCAATCTAAGGTTACATCTATAGGAACTAGAGAAAGAAGAACAAACAAAACAGAAAGTTAGCAGAAGAAAAGAAATAAAAATCAGAGCAGAAATAAATGAAATAGAAACAAAGAAAACAATAGCAAATATCAATAAAACTAAAAGCTGGTTCTTTGAGAAGATAAACAAAATTGATAAACCTTTAGTCAGACTCATCAAGAAAAAGAGGGAGAGGACTCAAATGAATAAAATTAGAAATTAAAAGAAGAAGTTACAACAGACACTTCAGAAATACAAAGCATCCCAAGATTCTACTACAAGCAACTCTATGCCAATAAAATGAACAACCTGGAAGAAATGGACGAATTCTTAGGGGTATAACCTTCCAAGACTGAACCAGGAAGAAATAGAAAATATGAACAGACCAATCTCAAATAATAAAATTGAGACTATGATTAAAAATCTTCCAACAAACAAAAGTCCAAGACCAGATGGCTTCACAGGTGAATTCTATCAAATATTTAGAGAAGAGTTAACACCCATCCTTCTCAAACTCTTCCAAAAAATTACAGAAAAAGGAACACTCCCAAACTCATTCTCTGAGGCCACCATCACCCTGATACCAAAACCAGACAAAGATACTACAAAAAAAGAAAATTACAGACCAATATCACTGATGAATATAGATGCAAAAATCCTCAAGAAAATGCTAGCAAATGGAATCCAACAGCACATTAAAAGGATCATACACCATGATCAAGTGAGATTTATCCCAGTGATACAAGGATTCTTCAATATACACAAATCAATCAATGTGGTACACCATATTAACAAATTGAAAAATAAAGACCATATGATCATCTCAATAGATGTAGAAAAACCTTTTGACAAAATTCAACACCAATTTATGATAAAAACTCTCCAGAAAGTGGGCATAAAAGGAACCTACTTCAACATAATAAAGGCCATAAATGACAAACCCACAGCAAAAAACCTCATTCTCAATGGTGAAAAACTGAAAACATTTCCTCTAAGATCAGGAACAAGACAAAGATGTCCACTCTCACCACTATTATTCAACATAGTTTTGGAAGTCCTAGCCACGGCAATCAGAGAAGGAAAAGAAATCCAAATTGGAAAAGAAGAAGTAAAAGTGTCACTGTTTGCAGATGACATGATACTATACATAGAGAATCCTAAAGATGCCACCAGAAAACTACTAGAACTAATCAATGTATTTGGTAAAGTAGCAGGATACAAAATTAATGCACAGAAATCTCTTGCATTCCTATACACTAATGATGAACCATTTGAAAGAGAAATTAAGGAAACTCTCCCATTTACCATTGCAAGAAAAAGAATAAAATACTTAGGAATATACGTACCGAGGGAGACAAAAGACCTGTATGCAGAAAACTATAAGACACTGATGAAAGGAATTAAATATAATACCAACAGATGGAGAGATATACCATGTTCTTGGATTGGAAGAATCAATATTGTGAAAATGACTATACTACCCAAAGCAATCTACAGATTCAATGTAATCTCTATCAAATAACCAATGGCATTTTTTACAGAACTAGAACAAAAAAATCTTAAAATTTGTATGGAGACACAAAAGACCTCGAATAGCCAAAGCAGTCTTGAGGGGAAAAAATAACAGAGTGGGAGGAATTAGATTCCCTATCTTCAGACTATGCTACAAAGCTACAGTAATCAAGAAAATATTGTACTGGCACAAAAACAGAAATATAGATCAACGGAACAGGATAGAACACCTAGAGATAAACCCATGCACCTATGGTCAAGTAATCTATGACAAAGGAGGCTAGAATATACAATGGAGAAAAGACAGTCTCTTCAATAAGTGGTGCTGGGAAAACTGGACAGCTACATGTAAAAGAATGAAATTAGAACACTCCCTAACACCACACAAAAAAATAAACTCAAAGTGGATTAGAGACCTAAATGTAAGACTGGACACTATAAAACTCTTAGAGGAAAACATAGAAAGAACACTCTTTGACATAAATCACAGAAAGACCTTTTTTGATCCACCTCCTAGAATAATGGAAATAAAAACAAAAATAAACAAATGGGACCTAATGAAACTTAAAAGCTTTTGTACAGCAAAGGAAACCTTAAACAAGATGAAAAGACACCCCTCAGAATGGGAGAAAATATTTGCAAATGAATCATCGGACAAAGGATTAATCTCTAAAATATATAAACAGCACATGCAGCTCAATATTAAAAAAAAACAAACAACCCAATCCAAAAATGGGCAGAAGAGCTAATTAGACATTTCTCCAAAGAAGACATACACTTGGCCAATAAGCACATGAAAAGCTGCTCAATGTCACTAATTATTAGAGAAATGCAAATCAAAAGTATGATGAGATATCACCTCACAGCAGTTACAATGGGCATCATCAGAAAATCTACAAACAACAAATGCTGGAGAGGGTGTGGAGAAAGGGAACCCTCTTGCACAGTTGGTGAGAATGTAAATTGATACAGCCACTATGGAGAACAGTATGGAGGTTCCTTAAAGAACTAAAAATAGAATTAACATATGACCCAACAATCCCACTACTGGGCATATACCCAGAGAAAACCATAATTCAAAAAGACACATGAGGGCTTCCCTGGTGGCGCAGTGGTTGAGAGTCCGCCTGCCAACGCAGGGGACGCGGGTTCATGCCCCAGTCTGGGAAGATCACACATGCCATGGAGCGGCTGGGCCCGTGAGCCATGGCAGCTGAGCCTTCGCGTCCGGAGCCTGTGCTCCACAACGGGAGAGGCCACAACAGTGAGAGGCCCGCGTACCACAAAAAAAAAAAAAAAAAAAAAATACACATGCACCCCAATGTTCAATGCAGCACTATTTACAATAGCCATGTCATGGAAGCAACCTAAATGCACATCAACAGACGAATGGTTAAAGAAGATGTGGTACATATATACAATGGAATATTACTTAGCCATAAAAAGGAATGAAATTGGGTCATTTGTAGAGACGTGGATGCATCTAACAACTGTCATACAGAGTGAAGTAAGTCAGAAAGAGAAAAACAAATATTGTATATTAATGCATATATATGAAACCTAAAAAATGGTACAGATGAACCGGTTTGCAGGGCAGAAATTGAGACACAGAAGTAAAGAAAAAACGTATGGACACCAAGGAGGGAAAGTAGCAGGGGGTGGTGGGGGTGGTGTGATGAATTGGGACACTGGGATTGACATGTATACACTGATGTGTATAAAATGGATGACTAATAAGAAAATAAGTAAATAAATGAAAAAAAAAAGAAAGAAAGAAAAAAGAGTCATATACCACAAGGTTCATTGCAGCTCTATTTACAATAGCCAGGACATGGAAGCAACCTAAATGTCCACCGACAGATGAATGGATAAAGAAGATGTGGCACATATATACAAGGGAATATTACTCAGCCATAAAACGAAACGAAATTGAGTTATTTGTAGTGAAGTTGATGGACCTAGAGTCTGTCATACAAAGTGAAGTAAGTCAGAAAGAGAGAAACACCTACCCTACACTAACACATATATATGGAATCTAAAGAAGAAAAAATGGTTCTGAAGAACCTAGGTACAGGACAGGAATAAAGACACAGACATAGAGAATGGACTTGCATACATGGGGAGTGGGAAGGGTAAGCTGAGACGAAGTGAGAGAGTGACATGGACATATATATATATATACTATCAAATGTAAAATAGATAGCTAGTGCGAATCGGCTGCATAGCACTGGGAGATCAGCTAAGTGCTTTGTGACCACCTAGAGGGGTGGTATAGGGAGGGTGGGAGGGAGACGCAAGAGGGAGGGAATATGGGGATATATGTATACATATAGCTGATTTACTTTGTTATACAGTAGAAAGTAACACAACAATGTAAAGCAATTATACTCCAGTAAGGATGTCGAAAAAAAATGTCAAAAAAAATACAGAAAAAGTGAGGCTAAGTGAGCTAGTCCACATTATCAGGCTAATAAATGGAATATGAAACATTTAGACTCAGGCGTTCTAACTTTAAGTCCTGCACATTTACTTTGATGCCAAATTAATGTATCATCCATTCAGTGTCCTATTTTTAATTTTCTTTTGTTTCAAATTAGAATAAAAGTTTTCTGACAAAAGTTATCATGTCTCATACTTATTCTAGAAAAGCAAACTAAATATGTAGCACAGTTTCCACTACTTGCAGATTAACTGTTTAATTACTATAAATTACCATTGTATTTTACTTGTATGATGTAGTCTCTATTGTATCTAATTTTCCCAATAGAAGTTCTACTTTTATTTTATCCTTCAGTCTCAGAGAAGAAAAGAATACAATTATTTTCTCCAACTATAATGAGAAAGGTAAATATTTTTTGTTTGGCTTAAAATTGTGGCCTATGTTTCACTTCTTCATGATATTCTCCTGTCTGTTTGGAAAATCACTTGGGAAGGTGAGACCAGTAGATGGCTCTCTAATTCCTGAATTACAAGGGAGAAGGAAGCTCATACATTTGACTTCTGGTGAACAGATTTGATTTGATTGCACCAATTGTAGGAATAAACTTCATGCAGACTTGCTGAAATGGGACATTTTATGGTGTTTTGTCACGTTGCTTAAAATGAGAAAGCTATTCTTTTTTTTTTTTTTTTTTTTTTTTTTGCAGTATGCGGGCCTCTCACTGTTGTGGCCTCTCCCGCCACAGAGCACAGGCTCCGGACACGCAGGCTCAGCGGCCATGGCTCACGGACCCAGCCACTCCGCGGCATGTGGGATCTTCCTGGACCGGGGCACGAACCCGTGTCATGTCACCTGCATCGGCAGGCGGACTCTCAACCACTGCACCACCAGGAAAGCCCGAGAAAGCTATTTTTGACCCTCCTCGTCCTTGACAAGTTCCAGAGATAGTTGAAGGCACCAGTGCCAGCAAGAAAGACAATATGTTCAACTCTGGATAGAACATGGGCTTCATCAGTGCAGGGCAAGTTCTTCCCCAGGATTTAAGTTACCAGGAGAACTGGAACGAACAGCAAAAAAATGGATACAGTTCTCTTTGTCAAGTGGCAGCAAGTTTCCTGTCACATTGTGACATCTAATGTCACTGCAAAAAAATAAGACATTTATTTTACTAAGATGAAGATGGAATGTGGGGAATTTAGAAACATGAGATACAGGGAAAAACAGTATTTCAGTTTATCCTTATAAAAGTAGATGTTCTTTTAAAAGGATAATGTCTATTCAGTTTTCAGAGATTCTCTCATGGCTGCTCGGTTTCTTTTAATAACCATCTTAAGACAATCAATATGCCAAAGAGGCATATTTTGGATGGTATATTTTACTCCATTTCCATAGCATTATGCTTTTTGTGTTTTGAAATGAAAAAGTTTGAGCATAAAGAAAATAACGTTTTTAAAGTATTGGCCAAATTGTATTCCAGCACTAAAAAGGAAGAAAAATCACCTCTCAACGCATGCATGGGTGTGTCTGTATAAACACATTTGTGTATATGAACATAGTTCTATGCCTTTAAAAGCAATCCGTTCCCTTGTTCAGAAAACATTACAGCTCTATCACATGTTGTACATTCAGCTTCACTTTTTCAGAAGCCAAGTTTTAAAAATCCTCTAAATAATCCTTGTAGAAGAGAAATATGTGCCCTGTCAGAACTTCACTTCTCTATGTTTTGAAACGTGGTTCATTTCAATATCACTTCTCTCAAACAAGACAGGGGAAGCCTAAGATCTTAGGAAGAATCTGCATTAACAGGTGAGGAATTACTGAGCATGGGTTGTAATGGGCAGAGTGTGGAACTTATGCATAGCTTCCACTTTCACAGTTATTTTGAAATGCTATGTTGAAAGGTTCTGAACACATATGACTTGAATGAAAGTAGCATTATACATATTTGAGGTTTGGAGTGACACAGACAATAACCATTCATACAGATAATTTCAGTGGCTAGGACACAGCAGTGCTATTTTACATAGCTCACCAACCTCATAAGGTTTGCATATGATATGAATGATCACCATAAGCCATCCTCAATTATTTCCATGCAATTTGAGGCTCTGCAATGTGCCAGAGAGCTAGAATAAAGGAAACTGATCTTAAGCAGGAATGGACACTGCAGGATATCAAGATACCACACTTTAAGCAGTGCTCATGTAGCCTAGCCTCCCTTGCCTGAAATTCCAAAAACCCACGTCTTAGGTTTTGGCTTCCTTAACCACTGAGTTTATGAGCATTGGAATCAGCCACTGTGTGCATCAATTTGTCAAATTTCAAAGCCATGAAATATGAAAATGAGTAGTATTTATCTTAAAAAATTCCATAATAAGCATCATAACTTTTACAAAGCTTTTAACTCTTTGGAGGAAAGGACATCTCTATTTTCATTCTTATTATAGTGTTACTTTTCACTATTATTATCTTAATTGTATTCAAGTAAATGAATTGATAAGCCCAGATTCTCCAGTCTTCTGATTATTTATACAGCAGGGTATTTTATAAACACCTATTGTGTTTCCAGAATACCTGGTGTCACGTGGATAAAGTGGACTTTCTTCATGTTTGAACTGTTCTAGGGACTCAGGGAGGATGGGAAATACTTCAAATAGATAATAAAATGAACTATTCTTCTCTTTACCTTGGAGTATACCTGGGAAAGGAAGGAACTAAGGAGGGTGATAGGAATGATAGAGTGAGAAAGAATCTTATACTTGTTCACCTTCTATTTATAAAACAACTTAAAATGAAAACGCTGCTTGAAATTTGCTTACAATTCTTACCAATACTTTTAGTTGGTTCCTTTATTGAAAATTACACCTCTTGTAGGAGCAGTGATAGCAGGTGACGCTGAGCTAGCATAACATCATTTGTAGAAATACCTTTCTACGTATCCTGGAATTGATGACTAAAGCTGAAAGTTCAAGGTAATTGGACATAAACTAGTCTATATCCTAAAGAGAGAGATGCCCAAAGTGAGGGTCAGATATCTCTCTTGGGGTTGGTAAGAAAAGGCTCCATGCCTTAACCTTCGCCCTACCCTTTGCTCTTTGAAAATGTTAAGAATAGAGGGAATCTTCAGATTTGAAAGGCATTGAGCTGAGGAATACTAGGGCTTTCCCTCTGACCCCTACAGGGAAGAGGATGCTACAACAAACATATCTAGTTAAGTTGACACCAAGAAAATTACTTACAAACATGGAGTATTTTTGCAAGAAGATAAGAGTTATCTCCTTCCCATGGTGGATATCAGTTTTGGTAGTAAACTTGTTTATTTTTTCTGCAGCTACCTGATCTGAAGAAAAGAGATTTAGAAGGAGATACCTGAGCACAGATAGAAGACAACAGTGAAGATACCAATACTTTCACATTTTGTTTTGGCAAAAATGGCTGAGTATCCTATGTGGCCCAATGGGCATTGTAGTAGATAGCCCAGCAACCACTCTCTGACTGCTAACTCACCCATAGGCCTCGTTACCTGGTGAGTAGACTGACCAAATCACCAAAAGGCTACAAGTGGTGATCACACTGAAAAACAGGAACCTAGGGCTAAATGGGGTTAGGGTAACTCTGCCATATAGAGTCTCACCCAAGAGCTTGCTTAAAAACACTCATTCTTATGTTCCAAAATAGAGCTGGCATTAGACATGAACAGCCAGGCTAAAGACGTGAGTACTGAATTCAAATAGCCTACACTCTTAGTAGCTCAATAATGAAGGAAAATTATAAGAATAAGCCAAGAAAGCAATAGCAATTAAAAAAAAAATCAGGAATGGCAGATCCTTTGTAACCCATTGAAGATAGTGGTAAAAAAATAAAATGTTCCAAGCTTCCCGCCCCACCTCCTAGCCCCACTGTGTTCAAGGCACATAATAAACTGCTATTTGAGGAGCTAGCCATGGCCATGACCCTTAAAAGCAAATGAGCAATGGGGATATTAACTCTGTTTATTTTGATATCCCAGTGTCCTGTTCCCCGCTCTAAATGTCAATGTCTCATTAATGTACATGAGTGTTTTTAGATATTTGAAATGATAAAATGACTGACTTATGTGATACCAGCTAACATACTGATTTTATAACCTATTTTGCTTAAATATTATTTTTGCTTCTAGGCAACTCAAAAATTGAGAACAGATTTTTGCCAAGGCAGTGCCTGAGCCGTAATGATGTCACTTACTCATCTGATTCCTATTACAACTTTCAGAGATTTCACAGCTGAGCACTTCCCACCATCTTCCTCAGTTGTTATTTGAGTCCAAAATTTTTGTATCTCTCTCTCTCTCTGTGGCAAACCAGTTTGAAAAAAAATCAGGACTCCAGCGGTGAGGTGGAGGGGTGAAGGAAGGAGAATTGCTATTAAATAAATTAGAAATTGTTGAGAAAGGAGATTTTTACCACAATGTGATTGCACTTACCACTGAAATGTCTTTAAAGGGTATATTTAAGAACACATTTTTGCTTCACATTTATGTCAAAAATGTGGCCTCTTCTATCACTCTCAAATGAGGAGAGAAAAGCAAGAAAGGAGGATAGCAAGGGACATTCTGAAAACAGGAGGTGGTGTACTTTAAAGATGTCTGACTGTCTTCCCCAGGGAGCAAGCAGTGGACAAGGAAATGACTACACAGTATATGTTCATCCCAAGTCTTTCTGATGATGGCACATTGTTACACAGCTTGCTACTTTTACCTAGATAATTTGCCAACCTTACCCATGAATAATCTGATTAAACATTATCAGCCAAATGTTATGGAAATTCTTACAAGGAACATGCTTATTTGTGTAAATAAAACAAGATGCCATTCTCAGAAACTGACTCTTCTTTAAGTCTGAGGAAATTAACCACACATTTGGGAGTTACAAAGAGAAGAGTGGGCTAATGATAGCCAATCGGATTTGTTTGCAAATTATGTGATCTGTGTAGACAGATATATCTGGACAGATATTGTAAAAATCAAGAATTTTGGCTAATTTCATAACGCAAATAATTATGTATTTTCAAATGCAAGAGTCTCAAGATAAACATACGATTTTAGTCAAGCATGACCAAACTTTTCACAAGGTCCATCTAACTTGTAACATTGCTGTTATGGCCTTCTGATATAATATGGAAACAATGCTTTGTTCCCCTGTGCTATGCCTTTTTCCCCTGGTTTGTAAAGCAATTTCCACTAACAGCACCTCTGCCTTCAATAAGAGGGCAAGTGGGAAGTGGCACTCATTTGGCTTGAATGTCTTCTGTAAGTCTTCATTACAGTTTCCAGTCCACATTGCTACCAGAAAAATGACGAACAGACACCATTCTGCAGATAGTTTAACCAACCAAGGCCTCCATCTTCTGAAATCTGTAGTGACAAATATTACATAGAGGTGGGAGGCATGTAGGTATTGAGCTTTGCAAAATGCACACATTTTAAGTTCAAAATAAAAAAATAAAATACAATTCAGCCTTCAAATTATTTTTCCCCCAACATGACTAGATATTAGCATTTCTGTGGCTAAAGGCAGTGTAGATTTCCTTACATTCCGTTGTCTGACCAACTAGGTTGTCACATTTCTAAGGACACACATATTTTATATATAATCCAAGACATTATTTTTCATGTGTTTTTAAGAAATGTTTCTAGAAAATATTTTCTTTTTCTTTTATTGTACCATAACAAAGAATTGGCTCTCCACCACACTGCTTCTTCAGAGCTAAACAATGTAGACAATTTACTTAGGAAGTGAGAGGCACATAATATAATGTTTAGTAGCATGTATTTTAGGAATGGATTTCTGCTACTTGCCAACTGACCATGACTAAGTTTTTTAGCTTTGTTGTGCTTTAGTTTCTTCAATTGTAAAATGGGATGAAAATTGTACCTATTGTTATGAGGATGAAAGAAACTAAGAGGAATAAATAGGACTAAAAACCTATTAAGAGGAATAATTAACATTTGTAAAGAATTTATAACAATACTTGGCACATAGTAAGAGCTACTGAAGTGCTTGCCAAACCACTAAATAACGTGCTTAGTAAATAAATATTTATTGAATAGCTGAATTGTTTACTTTTTAAAATAAGTAGTCTTAAAAAGAGGAAACAAATTATAGAATTCAGTCAATATGTTTTGATAAAGCATAACTTTCTCTGATGTGACCTAACTCACTGAGCCACCTATATAGGCAAAAGCCCCTTTATGTTGTGTTTGGCCCAGAGGGTTTCCTCCAAAGAGCCCACAGTAAGCACTGCCATAGAATGCTTACTTCGCATTTTTATTTCCATAACACATTTCTACTGAGTCTTCACCTTCATATAGTCAGTGATTTGATTAAAACTACAATACCAAAGTATAATATTGCTACTGTATAAATACATTATTTTTAATTCTCTGAGATCAAAACCTCATCCAAATACATTTCTTCATTGGGAACACTGTTTCTGTTACTGCTGTTGTTATTGTTATGGGCATTTATTCATTCTAGAGTGTATTTCTCTTTGTAAAAATTTAATGTTCTCAACATAGTCTCCAAATAAAAATTTCTCTTGACTACATATTGAGCAATTTTAACTAGCTGATAATTATCTTCATTTTTTTTTCCTGGTTTCCTCTAAAGGTATTATGGCCTAAAAATATACAAAGATCACTGTGGTTGATATAAAGAAATTTGAATGCAAATAAGCTATTTTATGTCATAAAAAAGGAAAGGTGAAAAGGAAGCCTCTTTTTGGAAATTGAAGGGAAGCCAACAAAGGAAATTATGTGAAATTAATCACACTGGGTTTTGGAGCATGGCATTTTGGGCTTGGATTCCAGGTTTATGAATTAAGAGAACTTGGGCTATGTGCTTTTATTTCCCCACCTGTAAAACGGCAATAAAAACTTCCACCATGTAGGAATATTAAGGGGATTAAGAGCTGCTTAGTGTAGGGACTGGCACATAGTCAAGGAGAGTTCTTGTTTTAGATAGCTGTTAAATTAATCAAGACAACCAATCACATGTTATAAGCCCCTTGAGGACAAATACCACATATCCCACCAAACATAATGAGCACTCAATAAAACAATCATTGATTGGAAGGCAAGGCAAACATCTGCTTCCAAAAAGATTACAGAATAAATCAACTGGATGTATAGGTAGTTCATGAAATATTGAACTGGCTTGAGCAAAATTATCGTTAAAGTCTAGAGCTGCTGGGCTTCAGTCTTATTCACAGGATGGAGTCATTTGCCTTCATCTTGATCAATATTTCAGTATTAATTCTATGTGATATGGAAAGAAAGATAAAAAATGATGGCTGTCAATTTGTAACAATATACAAATTGTGATTGATGACACGATCTTGAAAACTCTTCCTTGAATGTGTTCATATTCCCAGTGTTAACAAATAAAATCTGTTTTAATATTTGCTGTATTTCCTGAACTTCAATTAGTATAAACAATTTTTTAACTATACAATTTGATTTTTTTCCTTCTCTTAAAAACTAAATTTCATATCATGGTAGCCAGGGTTTGGTTTTAGAAATCTCTACACTTGTCTTATTTGGATTTGCATGGAACGCCAATTGGTTGAGCAGAGTCCTGCTTTTATAGATGCCTCCTATAGAGGAAAATCTGTTTGTTTTATATAAATGGAATACATTTGCTATTTTCTGTCCTATCCATTTGCAGATCTGGACATAACTTGAACATTATGTATACATTTCTAACTGGAATTCCATTTTCGTTCTCTAACAAGTTGTTGTACCAGAAAGTGAGTCATGGCAAGAAGGCCTGGCTTACCCTGAAGAAACATTATTTAGAAATCTAAAAGGCTTAGACCAAAGGCTAGGAAGTGGCCAATTGTAAAGAAAGTTCTTTCATTTATATATATATATTTTACTTTATTAAAATTACCCAAAATATCATTTATAAATCTTGAGGGTGACTAAATACAGGTATCGAGTATGGCCACAGTTTTCTCTTTTGAGATATTTTTGGGGAGGTTATAATGCTGGGAATAAAGCTGGGAAATGTGGGCTTCTGTGGTACTCAACCGTATTAACTTTTTTGGATGTCACTCTTAGAAGTAAACCTATACTACTATTTATTTAATTTTAGAAAGGCAAATTAAACAATATTTTATAGTACTTTTTGTTGGTTTATTTACTCACTTTTCTCCAGAAAAAGGTCCAGCAAAAGAAAGTCTCACTTTCTCCAGCATATCAGAGTGCAGGATGCCCATCACTAGAATCTCTGTTCAGTTTAACTGTTATTTAAACAATGTTTGGCAATAAAACATGAGTGTAGAAAAGATCATCAGTATAGATTATAAACATTTAAACTGAAAATTAGACTTAAGGGTCACTGATCAGTATCTCCGAGAACTGTGTTTGAGCAGTTTATTGATTAAAATTTTGATAGAAATTTTGAAGAAAAAAATTCCAGATAAATCTTACTAATTAAAAAAAATTAATTTAACAATAAGAAAATGAGCAACTTGATGAAAAAATGGGCAAAAGACATGAATAGAGACTTCACCAAAGAAGATGTACAGATTGTCAAATAAGCATATGAAAGTATGCACAATATCATATGGGAATTTGCATCAGGGAAATGTAAATTTAAAAAAAAAAAACAATGAGGTACCACTACACACAAATTAGAACAACTAAAATCTGGAACACTGCCAACAACAAGTGCTTGTGAAGAAGTAGAGCAAGAGGAACTCTGTCATTGCTGGTGGCAATGCAAAATGGTACAACCACTTTGGAAGACACTTTAGTTTTGTGGTTTCTTACAAAACTAAACATACTCTTACCATATGATCCAGTGATAATGCTCCGTGATATTTAACCAACTGAGCTGAAAACATATGTCCACACAAAAACTTGCTATAAATAAATGTTTATGTCAGCTTTATTCATAACTGCTCAAACTTGGAAACAGCCAAGATACTCTTCAGTAGGTGAATGGATAAATAAATGATGGTATATCCAGACAATGGTATATTGTTCAGCACTAAAAAGAAATGAACTATCAAGCCATGAAAAGACGTGGAGGAAATTTAAATGCATGTTACGAAGGGAAAGAAGCCAATCTAAAAAGGTTAAATACTGTATAAATTCAAGCATATGTCATTCTGGAAAAGGTAAAGCTATGTAGACAGTAAAGAGATCAGTGGTGGCCAGGAGCTGGGGGGGAGGGCAGGATGAATAGGTGGAGCATGTAGAATTTGGAGGCCAGTGAAACTATTCTGTATGATACTATAGAGATGGATACATGTCATTACACAGTTTTCAAAACCCATAAAATATACAACACCAAGAAAGAAACCTAATGTGAACTATGGAGTTTGGGTGATTATGATGTGTCACTGTAGGTTCACCTATTGTTATCAGTGTAACACTCTGATAGGAGATGTTGATAATGGGAGAGGCTGTGATTGTGTGGCAGTAGGAAGCATATGGAAAATCTCTGTACCTTCCACTCAATTTTTTTGTGAACCTATAACTGTTCTAAAAATAGTCTATCTTAAAAAATCATTAAGGCTCAATCTAAAATAATTTATAGAAGAAAGAATGAAAATTCTGAACATTCCACTAGATATTTGAGGATCTCAAAGCTCTTGCAAATAGATATAATAAATTTTACATCTGCCATTTAAATATTCATTCACATCCTGATTTATTCACCAAATATTTATTGATACCTGCTTGTGGTGAATCAAGAGATTGTGTCTACCCTAACCTACAGGGCTGGGGGAGAAACAGATCATTAAGTAATCATAAAGGAGTGTCACAAGATTTATTTTAAATGCACATATCATTATGAAAACATAATGGAGAAATATGCACATCAGGATCTATCATAATTAGGAGGTCAGGGAATTTTACCTGGAGGCTGTGACACAAGTGAATTGTAAACGGTAAGAAGCTGCTGAGTAGCCACTGAAGAAAAATATCAGTGACAATCTCACTTCCGATGGAGTGATTCTCAGCTAGCAGAAGCCCCTGATTTGGCTCTGTATTTATAGTGCAGTTTTAGGGTGTGTGTGTGTGTGTGTGTGTGTGTGTGTGTGTGTAATTTCCAGAATAATCCTTCACGGAAGCAGTGACAGAGGAAGAAATGAGAAATGTAGTGAGGAACTTCTGTAAATTCTCCACTGCCCAACCAGGAAGGAATTAGAGATTGAGTGACTTTGGTCTCTTTTAATAATTTTAATAGGACTTACACTTTTACAAAGGCATATGGAGGCAACAATTGATAGATACAGAGCTTGCAAGGAATTTAGAACAACAGTATTAAAGTCACCTAAACATAGATACTGTTACCTGGACCAATGTCTAGTCTGAACTTCATCTAAACACTCAATGAATGATCATCCAAATTGGGGAAAGACCAGATAGTTGCTCAGTGCTTCCTTTGAACTCTGGAATGGAGACCTTAGAAATATCCAAGTAATCTTTTCAGATGTCTGACTTGAGTTATTTATATTAATATAAATGACGTACCTGGGATGGAAGTGGGGAATAATACTGTTCTACTTGCCCAGATGTCATGCCTGACTCAAGAACTCTCTTTTACCTCTATAATGCCTAGCCCCAAGTTGTCTTTTAAAACATTCACATCTAACATTGACATTTCCACTTCTCTCAAATCTCTTCTTTTCTCTGAGGCACACTTCACCTGTTGATGCCAGAGTAACTAAGCTTTCTCATGGCCAGTCTTATCCTTAATGAGCAATATAGAAAAGGAGAACTTTCTGGCTTATTTGATTCGATTTGATTTTTAGTTTTTTTTTTATTATGGAAACATTCTCTTCTCCACTCCATTATTTCCATATTTTATGTGTGTAGCAATAAGTGTTTGGGTTATAATAGAAAATGCCAGATAAATATGCTATTATAAAAAGTTTTACATAATTAGTCTAACTATAATGCATTCACTTTTGAAAATGTCCATACTTAGTATAAGAGCATCATGCTGCTAGGATATTTTTTTCCCCTCCCCTCTGGGATTGAAGTTCTGTTTTGCATCTCATCTCAGACACATAATTAGTTGTAGCAGGTATATTATAGTGGTCTCACAGCCTACATCACCAAAATCTTCTTTAAACATCATTTTAGCAAAGTAAGCCCAGGAAATTCTGTTCACCTTACTTAAATGCTTGTAACGTTAGTATTTTTACAGTTCTTTCAGGCTCAGCACAGATGGGATTTTTCAAATGAAAACCAGATGAATGTAAACAGCAATCCCACCATCAAAACCTAAAGGTAGAAAGACGCAGGCCCTGCTCTGTGCTGTAATAAGAGCCGTTTGCAATGAAAGTATGTTTCCAATAACGGTGCAGTTACCTTTCATTAGAGACTCAAATCAGCATTTTATTTTTCCTTTTATAATTTGACATGGTAAAAGGAGAAGTGGGCTTTCAAATCTCTAATCTGCGTCAACCTGAGATGAAAGTTTTTAGCACTCTGACTCTGTGGTGGTATTTGGATTTGTAGTTCATTTTACAAATCCTGTTTAACATACAATTAAATAATAATGTAAATATGTGACATAATCTCCTCTGACTACAAACTTTCACTGACCCTGGTGATTTCCTCCCCTTGGGGTTTTAAATTTGATTTCTATTGCCCTCTTTTACTGAAACATACAGTCATGGCTTCTTCAGTTGCCATTTGCTAAATAGTCATTTTATGTGTATCCTCTTTAAAATTTATGTTCAATAATTCTCATTGGAGCAAAAAGATTCCTTGACTAGAAAGGAGGCATCTTAACTCTGTTGCCAATTTATTTTATATTTATTTTTTAACTAGATATACACCTAGATCGTCTCCAGAGCAGCCTCCAAAACTGGTGGACTTTAAAATCATTAGAGAAGGTTTAAAGCTTTGGAATTCCTTCACCAGATGATCCTATTTAGCTGATCCAGGATTGGGACCTGGGCTTTTGCAGTTTTTAAAATTTCTTTATTTATCTAATTTTCAGCCTAGGTTGAGAATCACTGTCCTGGGACTTTGATTCTCCCTTCTTGAAGGAATTTGTTCTTGTGTTGCAAATTTGTTGTTCCTTCTTACTTCTCCAGGTAAGTAAAGGAATTAGTCAAGACTAGAAGGAGAGTTAATTCTCTTGCAGACATACACCCAGATATCCGGAGAAATCCTCAGAAATAACAAATACCTTAGCATCATATCCTTGTTCTAATAAGGGACATGTGAAACAAAGACATACTTGCTCTAAAACTAGAGTGCACTTATTTCCTCTCTCATCAGCATTTGGTACAAACGTTCTCAAAATCAGAGACCTGTTTGCCTTGATTCTAGGATTAGAATGGATGGGACAGATATTGTTTCATATCATTTCAGAAATTTAAACACAAAGAAAACATGGTTCCCAAATCTAGAAATGTTGTTATACATCCCTGGGTTTTCTTGAATGACTATTATTTCACTCAATGGCCTTTCACCCTAATAGTAGTAAAAGACTATACTATTCATGATAGAAAGTCATGCTTTATCATTAATAGGATGGCTAAGTATTTTTTTTACTACAAATAATAGGAAAGTCTTTTTTAACTAATACAGATGCTATGAATTTTTAAGAATGCCACATGGAAAAATTAGTTGTACTGTTTCTTTTATATTTTTCCAAGATCCCAATAAAATAATATGTAGCTAAATATTGCATTTTGTAATTCCAGTAAATCATCCTTCAAAATGGGTTCCCTCTCTCTTTTCCCCATATGACTTCTTTATCTCAAAATTAAAAAACAAAACAAAACAAAACAAATTTAGCTTGGAGCCTTTTAATATCTATTATTTTTTTAAAGACCTTAAAAAGAACAATGAAATGCCTTGTTATATAAATTCAAATGTAGGAAACTTGGGACTGTGAGTACTTGTTTCCTTTTTTTTTTTTTACATTTTTCATGATTTTAACTTTTTTTAAACATCTTTATTGGAGTATAATTGCTTTACAATGGTGCGTTAGTTTCTGCTGTATAACAAAGTGAATCAGCTACATGTATACATATATCCCCATATCCCCTCCCCGTTGCATCTCCCTTCCACCCTCCCTATCCCACCCATCTAGGTGGTCACAAAGCACCAAACTGATCTCCCTCTTCTATGCAGCTGCTTCCCACTAGCTATCTATTTTACATTTGGTAGTGTATATAGGTCAGTGCTACTCTCTCACTTCATCTCAGCTCACCCTTCTTCCTCCCCGTGTCCTCAGGTCCATTCTCTACATCTGTGTCTTTATTCCTGTCCTGCCCCTAAGTTCATCAGAACCTTTTTTTTTAGATTCCATATATATATGTGTTAGCATACAGTATTTGTTTTTCTCTTTCTGACTTCAGTTGTATGACAAACACTAGGTCCATCCACCTCACTACAAATAACTCAATTTCGTTTATCTTTATGGCTGAGTAATATTTCATTGTACATATGTGTCACATCTTCTTTATCCATTCATCTGCCAATAGACATTTAGGTTGCGTCCATGTCCTGGTTATTGTAAATAGTGCTGAAATGAACATTGTGTTACATGACTCTTTTTGAATTATGGCTTTCTCAAGGTATATGTCCAGTAGTGGGATTGCTGGGTCATATGGTAGTTCTACTTTTAGTTTTTTAATGAAACTCCATATTGTTCTCCATAGTGGCTGTATTAATTTATCTTCCCACCAACAGTGCAAGAGATTTCCCTTTCTCCACATCCTCTAATTCTGATACAAAGATGAGGCTAAGAAGTTCAGATAGGTTCTAGGGAAACAGTAAATATGATTAAAAGAGAAATTAATAGTTAGAAATAAAATATGGGAATATAATATGTTTAAGGTATCATGGCTAAAGAACTGACTAGGAGATTTGAAACCAGTGGAGAAATATGTAAATAACCTAGAGAAGAAAATACAAATTTACCTTAAAAGGGTCCATGGTGGAGACCGATTGTAAAAGTTACAAAGGGTCATATTCAAAAACAGAAAACATGTCAAGAAAAATCTCAGACAGAGAATGAAAAAGAAATAAAATAAGAGGACATTTAGGAAAGTCAGGGTTATAATCTCCTCTTAGACTTCAGAAGGAAACACTCATAGAACCTGTGTTTCTACCAAGGAGGAAATGTTCAGGGGTCAAGACATAAGATTTAGGGCTACAGGTCCCTAGTTTGAATTCTTGATCTATCATTTACTGTACAATGTAAGACATATTACATTCCCATTTATAAAACTGAGTTTACAATGTATTGTTTTCATAAGTGTCATGGTAACAAAATGCTGTTAGCCTACGTAAAGTGCTGTGAAAATTTGAGAGGTGCTTTCAAATATAGGTAGAGAACCTCACAACGTAAAGTGAGATTCTGGATTTTGACAAGACTCCCAAGTTGACTTGTATTTCATATGTACATTCAGTTTCGAGATGCACTGGTCTAAAAGGGGTGGGGATTGTGCAGTGGGAGACATCCTTAATCCTGGCAATAGTCAACATTAACTTAGACTGATAATGTTTAAGCAAAATGCCTAAAATCTCTGAATCTTCTTTCTCTTAACATAAATCTATGAGAGGAAACCATTACGGAGATTCTCTGAAGTGCTTTTGTAATGTTTGTGTGTGATCTGTGTGTGTAGCAATCAATTATGAGGGATATTTCAAATTAATTTTTACTGATAGGATTTAACTTTTGTTAATGATAAATATGTCACTATATGTTTATTTACAACATTCCTACTGTATTAGTCTAATTCTCCTGCCACTTGACTTGCTTCCTTGAAAGGAAAAGAGGTGGGAATCACCTATATCCAGCAGCTTATATGCACATGTTCCATAAAATATGAGTTGTGTTAAGTGCCATCGATCACAAGTGTGATAGCGGGGAAAAAAATGGCTGAGAACTTTTGAAGGGGACGGTGTTTGAATCATCCTTAAGCTCTGAAAAAAAAAATAGTGAATGGAAGCAGAACTACAAAACGTTAGGATAATTGAACATTCTAATTTCAACTTTCTCTTGAATATCATTTTTTAAAATTCTTATTCTTTTTTTTTATCTTAGGTTCCTTTCAGTATGCAATGAATATGTGATTTATAAAGTATCAACAGGGAGAGCTTCTAGTCATGTGTACTTTGTGACATAAAGGAAAGAAGTCTTTATCAATAAACTTCATATTTCCATTGGATAGCCAAATACACACCCAGCAGCCTGGTGTGTGTTCTGTGTAGCCACACTCAGAGAATGTGCTGGCTGCTGGCAAATTACTAAGCCTGAGATAAGGAAATAAGAACATTATGAAGGGTGTTCTTCAGAATCCTGGGTACTCTTTGGCCTAAAGATTCTCTTAGACTCTACACCAGACAGGTAAATAGTACAGGTGGACTATATCTCATTGAGAAATGTTCACTAGACCATGGCGCCCAGTCTATCAGGGTGACAAGTTGAATTGAACTTGTTCCTGCTTTGTCCAGTGTCCATCTCCTTACAACCCAGGCCCATTTCTCATTTGTAATCCAGCCCCTGGTTTCCATTAGCTGTCTGATACTGACCTAAGGGATCTGAACACAGATTTTGATTTGTATGCACTTTACTAATCT
Organism: Mesoplodon bidens; assembly: GCF_964165515.1. Classification (NCBI taxonomy): domain Eukaryota; kingdom Metazoa; phylum Chordata; class Mammalia; order Artiodactyla; family Ziphiidae; genus Mesoplodon; species Mesoplodon bidens. The sequence continues at coordinate 162,093,725 of NC_138178.1, read as the reverse complement.
TTATGGTTTCCATCCTGTTCTGGAATCCCTAATCCAAGCCTGTTAACTTTCATCCAGGCTAGCTAGAGGTTTCTAATCACTCAAAATATGGAAATTCAGATATTGTTTTTTAAAACAACATATTGAGGAATAATTTTCACACTAGAAAGTTTACCTGTTTAAAGTGCAGAATTCAGTGATTGTTAGTATATTTACAGAGTTGTGCAACCATCATATAATCTAATTTTAGAACATTTTCATCGTACCCCAAAGCAGCCTTGTACCCATTAGCAATCAGTTCTCACACCACCATCTCTTGGCCCTAGGCAACTGCTAATGTATTTTCTGTCTCTATAGATTTGCTTATAATTTTTGATAAATGATTTAACCAGTCCAGAAAAGACTCCTTTTTTCTCCCCAAATTGCTCACTACATGATTTCTAACTTCTCAGTATGAACTTATTTACTTTGTATTAGTGTTGGAAATGTCAACAATTAGAGATTTATTTTGTTGTATGTGTGTATTTTTCAAAGTCCAATTAGCCATTCTCACATTATACAGACACACTACATTTTGTTCTCTGATGAGTTTCTGTCCATCTTTTAGCAGGAAGGGGAGAGACATATTAGCAAAATCAGAGCACATGAAGTCTCAGTGACTTTGCTTCTTTCAACCTCTGAATTGTTTTAAATTCTATGCACCTCTGAGACTGAAAGGAAATGAAGAGCCAACCTTGAGTCTTTGATTGCCCAGGCTCATCTCATAGGTCCCAGGGCTAGGACTGGTCATTAGGAGAAATCCCTCTCCAGTCATACACACTTCCAACCTTACCAGGTTATAATCACATATATATCCTTTTTGCTTGCCATGGGTGGGAATGGAGGTGACATAGGACTAAATCATTTCATCAGTTTAAATGAGCACAACTAATGACTTGAGTACAGAAGAACAATTTAGAATGATTACTCTGATTTTAATAATGAATAAAATTGTATTGTGTGATTATTGTACATATTTGGGGAGTATTTGATGAGGAATGGATAAATAAGATGTGGTACATATATACAATGGAATATTAGCCATAAAATCAACAAAATAATGCCTTTTGCAGCAACATGGATGGACCTAGAGACTGTCATACTGAGTGAAGTAAGTCAGACAAAGACAAATATCATATGATATCGCTTATATGTGGAATCTAAAAAAATGGTACAATTGAACTCATTTACCAAACAGAAATAGAGTCACAGATGTAGAAAACAATCTTATGGTTACCAGAGAGGGAGAGGGGGTAGGGATAAATTGGGAGATTGGGACTGACATACACACATTGCCATATATAAAATAGATAACTAATAAGGACCTACCACACAGCACAGGGAACTCTACTCAATACTCTATAATGGTCTATACGGGAAAAGAATCTAAAAAGAGTGGATATATGCATATATATATCTGATTCACTTCGCTGTACCCCTGAAACTAACACAACATTGTAAATCAACTACACTCCAATAAAAATTTTAAAACATAAATAAATATAATATATGAGATTATAAATTTAAAAAGTAAAAGAAATGGATTTAAGAAAACAAAGGAAATAGGGGCTGATTTATCAAAAGGATAGGGGTTGGCTCATAGAATTGATGGATACCCTATTGAAATATGTCCTAGAGCAGACAGAGACTAGGGCAAACTTGGAAATCTTAAAGTGAGAAATTAATGGAGGGTACCTTTAGGGTGCAATAATCAGGATGAATACATTTCAATACAGTCTGTGTAGTATCTGCTAATGAGTCAAATTCCAGGGAGAGAGTATCTGATTAGCCTAGATTGGGTCACATTCCCACCCCTCAGCCACAGCTGGTTGAAGCACTTGGATTGACTGCTTAGTTAAGACTCTTTAAAGACAGGTGGTAACATTACTGAAAGCAAAGGTGGGATGCTGTATCTGGAAGTAGAGGAAATGACTGTCAGACTGTTAATAGCCAACACACTATTGGTTTTTCAATTTTTACATATTATTTACTCTGATCTGGGCACTGTTCTAACCACTTTACAACCAGTTACTCATTAAATCCTCATAATAATTCTGTGTAGTAGGCGCTATGATTATCATCCTCATTTTGTAGGTCCAGGGTGCTGAAGTAACTTTCCTGAACTCACACAGCTAATAAGAGAGTGAAGTGAGATTTGAACACAGTCCATCTCCCAAGTCCCCGCTCTCAATATAACTGTGCTACCTCTCCCAGTGCACGATGATTTGGGGATATTTCACTTCTTTTCACAGAAACTCTGTGAGATAAATATCTATTTCAGAAATAAGAAAACTCAGATTCAGGGAGCTTAAAATTTGGCTAAGACTGCATGATACCAGAAAGCATATGTTTTCCACTGTATTATACTGCTTTTCTTTACTTTTTGTATAGTGGCGGACATTTACATTATATTAATGTAAAAACATTTAAAGACAGTCTTTTCCTTTTACAATCGTGTGCGTTTCTTTCAATAAGAAGGCAAATATCAAATCTCTGAGGAACGCTGTGTGAATAAGACAGACTGAAAAAGCTGAATCAAGATACCATGTGTGTCTTGTTTCTCCTTTTCCCTTTTCCAGATCTGCCTGCATTTCTACAAAGCAGCATTTCTCTCATTCTGCGCAAGCTAGGGCTTAATTCCCAAGCTGATCAGCCAAATCACCAGTGGATCTAAGACCTTTCTAGTGGCCAACCTGTCCAAGATCTAAGAGAGTTTTTTATTTTCCTGTGTGAATGCAAATATAATAGGCTAATTCTGCATTTTGTTTATATCATGTAAGTTTAAATTCCTAATGCAGACAATCAGTCATTTTCTGAATATTTTCGGCTTGCAGGCATCTTTATAAGACTTTTTCTTCAAAATAAATTAGATCTTAAAATAATATGAAGGTGCAGGATTTGGGGAGAGGGTTTTGTAATCTGTTTTTTGTCAGATTTAATCCATGGAGCAGAAACCTGACTGATGTCAACTGTGCTCTCAGAGTCCTTTTCTAGCAGATGCAATCTCCTTTCCAGCAAGAATATAAAATAGCTGCATTGACCATTCATTATTCAGGAGCTGAAATGACACATGACAAGTGGCATGGCATCCCAGGGAGACAGCCTTGGCTATGGACAATTCCATGGATACTGGCTATATGACTCCACTTTTCCCTCCATTTCAAGGTGATATTGCACAGTGGTTAAGTGTGTCCTCAGAAGAGAGACTGCTTGAGTTCAAATTCTGGCTCTACCACTGTCCAGCTGGGTGACCTTGGAAAAGTCAACTGTCTCTCTGTGCTTCGGTACACCCATAGGGTTTTTGTGAGGATTAGATGAGACCACACATACTGTAACCAGAAAGCAATTATTATATCAGACATCACAAGTGTCTCAGTGGGAAAGGTGAAAGAATCAACTATATACATGTACAGCAACTCTTGGAAATATACAGTTTAACGTTCATGTGCTGAGCTAAGTTCCTCACAAATAATACATTATTATTTTAAAAATTTCTGAAAAGCATCTTTAGAAGAATTAATGCCATTTCTCTTTATGTTGTCAGTAGAGAACCTTTGATCTAGAGGTCTGGTGAAAGCAGCAGGTAATAGGATGAAAATAAAAGGCAAGATAGGGCCAGAAAAATAGAAAGAGTGCTAGTATTAAATATATTCCTAACTTTCTTTTAAAATATTATTCATCAGCCCTTCTGGAATCTGACTGCAGTACACTTTTGAAGTGGCCACTGGACAGGTGGGGAAATGTAGAATCTCTATATGGTTGAGGTAAGGGATTTTATCTATATATGAATATCTATATATCTTATAACTATATCTATACGTTTTGTTTATACTGGGATTTTTGAGGGCATATCTGAACACCAGTAAACAGGTAAAGGGGACTTGAGTAGGCATTCAGATGTCTGATTCTGGCAATTATGGGCCTGGAGACCCCAGCCAAAGATCCAAACCTAGTAGGAGGGCAGAGGCAGGGATTTGGACAAAATACAAGTCCAAGGATAGTGTGGACTTCTAACCAGATGGTTTGATGTAGGGGAAACCTTAGATTTATTGTGCAACTATTATATTGTTAAAATGTACTATTCGGGCTTCCCTGGTGGCGCAGTGGTTGAGAGTCCACCTGCCAATGCAGGGGACACGGGCTCGTGCCCCGGTCTGGGAAGATCCCACATGCCGCGGAGCGGCTGGGCCCGTGAGCCATGGCTGCTGAGCCTGCGCATCCGGAGCCTGTGCTCCGCAACGGGAGAGGCCACGACAGTGAGAGGCCCGCGTACCACAAAAAAAAAAAAAAAGTACTATCTCATTTGTTCCGGGTAACAACAATTTGAAGAAGATATCATTATCCTGATGTTCCACATGAAGACATTGAGGCTTATAAGTTAACTTTCTGATTTCCTCTGTGCTACAAACTGAATTATGCACCCCTCCAGAAAAGAAAAAATTGATACGTCGAAGCCCTAACCTCAAATGTAGGTGTATTTAGAGATGTTCTGATTACGAATTATTAATTGACTAGTATTTGTGGTCTAAATTAGATATGAAGAGTGTAGAAAGCAAATAGACTTAGGACCAAGAAATAGCAGAATAGACTCTTGTGTTGGTAGTTTGGCTTACACAAAAGTGGAAAAAAGGAACTTGGCCATTGGTTACAGAATAAGGTCTCTGTCCTGCCTTGAAATAGCTTTCACTCTATAGGGATACGAAGTTCACCAGTCTAGCAGTCAATATTTCCCCAAATTGAACAAGGTACTGGAAGTGCCAAAGATGAAGACAGAGAACTCCAATGCAGAGGACTTCTTGGGAGACAGCCTACCCTAATATGGGTGCTTATTTTATTTTACTAAGTACCAAAAGATTCTTATTTTATGTATGTATATTGTCCTTTTAGCTGTAGTACTTTCACTGATTGCTAAAGTTCTCTCAATGGAATCCAACTAGATATGTGAGCAGTAGAGGGGTAATGTGATGTCTATTCCTGTGTGCAATGTGTAAGTCAAAGATTTTTGTTTAATATTTACTTCTTCATCTCTATTGAAGCAGTTCAGTATTTTGAATGCATTTGAGATTTGGAGGATAGTCACCAGTGTTGCTTTTGAGTTCTTCAATTCTAACCCTATTTTCTGAAATGTAGTCAGTGTAGTAATATTCCTTTGTCTCACTGTGATTTGGGGGTTTCTAATGAAAGACACCAACTCCATTTATTATTCGTAGTAAGCACAGGTTTGCTCAGGAATAAACTAAAGTGTTTTCCCAGTCTTACTAGTTTGAATAATTTCCTTCTCAGTCAGTCACTTAGAGGATAGAACTATAAGACCTCATAATTCTTTGGTGATAAAGTAATACTACCATTTTAATAATATCCCTTAAGTCATAACTTAACTGTTTGTCAATCTGGTGCCTTGCTGTGCATAGAAATGTGATGCTATCTGCACAATATCTCCTCTTTCAAGTATGAGGCTCTAAGGGCCTCTTCTACAACATAATGAATGAAATATTATTTTTATGATTTCCAGCCAAGATTGAAAGCAGCAGTGCTAAATGCCACAGAACAGAGTTTGCAAGATTTCCAGAACAGTTTTGGCAACCAAACCGCCTGGGGAGCTTGAATATGAACTTGAATACCAGCTTGAATGTGATTCCCTTAAACAAAGGAAAACTTGGAGTTCTGTCTATTAACCACAGTGATAAATCAATCTAGGGCTTCAAATTCTGTGATATTTTTAAGTGGGACAAAGACAATGGCCCAGTGGCCATAAGAATAATCAGACTGTTCTTCAGGCAAGACTGGTAATAAAGCAAAAATTGCTGCATTACAAAAGATACTTTCCATCTCTGTTACCACCTAATTCACTATTATACAACTTCTAGATTGATTTTCCTATACCATAGTTGTGGTCATTTCCCTCACCTCTTTAAAATGCTTCAATTGCTTCCTGATGTCTACCAAATAAAACTGGCATTCCGGACCCTTTACCATCTGGCACCAAGTCACTTTCTGACTACCATATCTCACCAAACTCTCCTTCACACTTTAATCTTCATCAGGCCTAAGACTGCTCATGAGTTTAAGAAATATTTCTAGTAACAATTTTTCCTAAGTTATCTATCACTTTCCATATCAAATGCAAACCCTTCTCAGATACTCAATCCGAAGCCTCCTTCAAAATATGGGGTCCCAAATGCAAAACTCTTCAGAACCCAGGCTTAATGAATGAAAGAAAAAAGAAAAGCAGTATGCTTATCTTAGTCAACTCGGGCTGCTCTAACAAATAAATACCATAAACTGGGTGGTTTAAACAGCCAAGGTTTATTTCTCACAGTTCTGGAGGCTAGAAGGCCAAGATCAAGAGACAGCATGGTTGTTTCTAGTAAAAGCCTTCCTGGCTTGTGGATAGCCTCCTTGCTGTATCTTCAGATGGCAGGTAGCTCTCGTCTCTTAATCTTCTTATGAGGGCATCCTTCCCACTATGGTGTCTCCTAGTCACCTCTCAAAAGCCCCACCTCCAAATACTATCACATTGGGGATTAGGGTTTCAAAATATGGATTCTGAGGGAACACAAACATTCAGTCTACAGTGACAGTAAATGATAACTGACAAGGTTTTGGTGTTGGAAGTTGATAGGAAATGATGGGGATGATGGCAAACAAGGGAGCTCAAACCCATGCAAGGGGGCTGCTTCTCCCCACCTCAAGTCACCTGCTGTCATGTATGAATGTCAGCTCAACTGATGGGTGTTTTTCTTTTCTTTCTTTCTTTTTTTTTTTTTTTTTGCAGTACGTGGGCCTCTCACTGTTGTGGCCTCTCCCATTGCGGAGCACAGGCTCCGGACGCACAGGCTCAGTGGCCATGGCTCACGGGCTTTGCCGCTCCGTGGCATGTGGGATCTTCCCGGACCGGGGCATGAACCCGTGTCCCCTGCATCGGCAAGTGGACTCTCAACCACTTCGCCACCAGGGAAGCCCTCTTTTCTTTTATTTTAATTAGAACTTTATTTTTTTGGGTAGCTTTAAGTCTACAGCAAGAGAAGGCACAGAGATTTCCCATATACACTTTGCTTCCACACATGCAAATCATTCTCTGTTATTAACACCGCCCACGGGAGGGTGCATTTGAACGTGCACTGACATAATAGTCACCTGAAGTCCTCAGTTTACATTATCGCTGACTCTTGGGGTTGGACATCCTGTGGGTTGGACAAATGTATAATGACGTTTATCCATCAGTATATCTTCACTGCCCTAAAATTCCTCTGTACTCTACCTATTCACCCCACCCCAGCCTCCAACTCCTAGCTACCACTGATTTTTTTTTTTACTATCTCCATAGTTTTGGCTTTTCCAGAAAGTCATATAACTAGAGTCATATATCATGTAGCCTTTGCAGATTGGGTTCTTCCACTTAGTAATATGTATTTAAGGATCTTCCATGTCTTTTCATGGCTTGATAGCTCATTTCTCTTTAAGCGCTGAACAACATCCCATTGTCAGGATGTACCACAGTTCACTTATTCATTGCTCTACTGAATGATATCTTGGTTGTTTGCAAGTTTTGGCAATTATGAATAGTTTCTATAAATGTCCATGTACAGGTTTTTGTGTGGACATAACTTCAAACTCATTTGGGTAACTACCAAGGAGTATGATTGAAGGATTGCATGGTAAGAGTATGTTTAGTTTTGTAAGAAATCATTAAACTGTCTGCCAAAGTGTTTGTACCATTTTTCATTCCCAACAGCAGTGAATGAGAGTTCCTGTTGCTCTACATCATCACCAGCATTGGTGTTGCTGGTATTCCAGATTTTTTCCATTCTAATTGGTGTGTTGTGATATTACATTGCTCTTAATCTGCATTTCCTTAATGACATATGATGTAGAATATCTTTTCATATGCTTATTTGCCAACTGTGTATCTTGTGGTGAGGTATCTGTTAAGATATTTGGCCTATTTTTTACATTAGATTGTTTGTTTACATATTATTGAGTTTTAATATTTCTTTCTGTATTTTGGATAACAGTCTTTCATCAGATGTATCTTGTGGAAATATTTTCTTCCAGTATGTGGCTTGTTCTCATTCCCTTGACATTGCCTTTCACAGAGAAAACATTTTAATTTTAATTAAGTCTAGTTTTTCAGTTATTTTTTTCATGGATCATGCCCTTGTATTGTATCTAAAAAGTTATCACCATAGCTAAGGTCACCCAGGTTTTGTCTATTTTGTCTTCTAGTAGTTTTATGTTTTACATTTAGGTCTGGGGTCCATTTTGAGTTAGGTTTTGCAAAATGTGCATCTAGATTCATTTCTTTGCATGTGGATGTCCAGTTGTTCCAGCAACACTAATTGAAAAGACTACCTTTGTTCTATTGTGTTGTCTTGGTCCTTTGTTAAAGATGGGTTGACTATATTTATGTGGGTCTATTTCTGGGCTCTCTATTCATCTCCATTGGTCTTTTTGCCTATTATTTCACCAATAACATATTGTGTTGATTTCTGTAGCTTTATAGTAAGTCTTGAAGTCAGGTAGTGTCAGTCCTCCCACTTTGCTCTCTTTCCATACTGTGTTGGCTATTCTTGGTCTTGTGCCTCTCCATATAAACTTTACAATCACTTCGTTAATATCTTCACAAACTTCTTTCTTTAAGGGAAGCCCAAATATTTGGTCATTCTGTGAAATCTCCTAAAGTTTAAATGATATAAAATAATTAAAATAACAAAGTTATTGGCTCTGCTGTCTTTGTCACTTAGCTAAGTTAGAGTTACATTTCTCAGAATACCCTTCCCTGTGTGGCTCTGGGTTAGGGTTGGCCACAAGATAGGTCAAACTTCGTGTGAAAGGTGGAGACTAGAAGTGATGTAGTGGTTATTTGTATTCTCTGAAATTCAGCCTCCTCTCTAGTCAGGCATGATGCATCTGATCTTTGAGCTTATGCTCTAGGCATGGGGCAGTGTCCAGACCTCTAGCTCCTGCAACTCACACTGGATCTCCTAAAGTTTCTCTGAGTCTAGGCCCAGAGAAATGTATGTATTGGTCTGTGGTCAAAGGTGCCAGAAACCTGGGAAGTTACCTGTATCAGCAAGGTTTGGGGAAAAAGAGACAAACACGGGTTTCAGTTTGTCCTTGTGTGTTCAGGTTCATCAGCAAAGATGCACTTTTTTCTTATTCTAGCCCATTTCAGGTCTAATTTTCCTGTCCAAATGCTCTACTGTTTGAACTACAGAAACATCACATCCAACACCAGATGCAGAGCCAACAGACTTTCATAGATCTCCCCACCAGCTCCCATGATTGTGGAAGGTTTAATCTCTGTAAACAAATTCCCTATTCTATGTAATTCCTTGGGTCCTGCTCCTCTGATTGAACGCTGATTTATACATGGGCAAACACATCTGTGAGCTGAAACTTGTCTGGGAGAAATCAGACAGCTATCTCTCTCTCAAATAATGTCCTCAAATATATTCCCTGCTGGAAATAATCTGTCCCTCCTCTGAAAACTCATAGTTTTGTGTAGCATTTAAAACATTATAATGTTTATTATATACTGTACTTTGCATACACGTTTTCTCTTCCTTAATATATTTCAATTCATTTACATTGTCTTCATTTCTCTCTTCTTTCTATCAAAAACCTTAAGAAAACATCTACTATTTATCTAGTGCCTGTCAACTACATTCAAAAATATCTTACTAAGGACTTTTCATAAATTTCCACTAATTCTCACATAAATCCTGTAGATTAGCTATGGTAGTAGTTATGATGTTTTTGGCTACAAGAAACAAAATCCCTAACCACAATATTATTCTCTTATATGACCAGAAGACCAGACGTTAGGCAGGCATCAGAAGCAGTGTGTCACCTTCCTAGCTAAACTCCTTAGTCATTCTCCTGGCTCTATACGTCTATAGATCCTTTATTTGTTGGCTTTATCCACAGGGGAGGAAGATGGCTGTACCTGTTTATTAGCTTTTCTTTACCTACAGAGCGCCCTTCTTGAACAGAATCTAAGACATGTCCAGACTGATTCTTGCACACATGACACACATCTGGTCCACAGGATGCACTCATGCAACCTTTGACCTGACAAACTCCAGATGCGTATGTTAGCAAGCAAGCCTCTGAGCCTCATTTTCCTTAGGTGTCTATCAAACACCAGTCATCCTGCCCACAACTGTAGAGGACATACATCAAGTTCTTTGCATGTTTGCTCTGAATCCCTTTTCATGAGATGTGAGGTGGGAACATGATTGCACACCACTCTGCCACAGAAGAATGGCAGCACCCACAGCACGTCTTTCTGCAAATAATTATCTTTTTAATCTCCCACTATATTCTTAAACTTTCTAATCACCTATAGGCTAGAAGTGATGGTCAACAAAGTGTTACATGACTGGTTTTTCCCTACTCCTTTGCAAGTCCAGCATCAGTGGTCTGGCAACACTCGTGAGGGTACTTCCTATTCCCTTGGTCTTTCACAAGAAACTTATACCAAGTAAGTCACATTTTTAACATGCAGTTAAACATGCAACATATCAATAAATTAGACTCAAGATGGCATGTTACAAATATGCCATAGCCAGATGGCTTTCTCCAATATAGTTAAGCCAATTACTATATTATATGTAATATTTTATATATATATATATATATATATATATATATATATATATGATATTAGGAGGGAAATAATTATGTTTACTTTCTTGCTTGTTAAAATTTAAGGTTCCGGGACTTCCCTGGTGGCTCAGTGGTTAAGAATCTGCTTGCCAATGCAGGGAACATGGGTTCGATCCCTGGTCCGGGAAGATCCCACACGCCATGGAGCAACTAAGCCCGTGAGCCACAACTACTGAGCCTGTGTGCCACACTACTGAAGCCTGCGCACCTAGAACCCATGCTCTGCAACAAGAGAAGCCACCGCAATGAGAAGCCCGTGCACCGCAATGAAGAGTAGCCCCTGCTCGCCGCGACTAGAGGAAGCCTGCGCACACAACAAAGACCCAACACAACCAAATAAATAATTAAATAAATAAATTTAAAATTTAAGGTTCCCTTTCCCTTAATCAGCAGATGATTCTACATATGAAAGCAGTACACAAATAGGGAATTCATGTATTAATTTGGTACTCAGATTTTTTCTGATTCATAAAATAATAATAACAGATATACTTTGTTTAGTGTCTACTCTATGTCAAATTATTTTTCATGCATTATTTTAGTTCCTCCAATAATTCTGTAATACTCACTATCCCCATTTTAAAGAAGAGGAAAATTAGCCTCATTGAGTTTAAGGATCCTTTCTGTGCTTACTTAGCTATTAAATGATAGATTCAGGACTTGACTATTTGTATTTGATTTTGAAGACAGTATTTTTTATTATAAATACTGCTTAATCCTTTAAACATTATGCATCAAAAATAATCACTTGTGAAAGTTTCTATTGTTTACACTTACATAATACACCAATTTTCAAAGCTCATTTGTATAATGTTTCACAGCTTCTTTGTGCATTAGGTAAGTGAATTAGCTTTTCTATTTATCAGATGTGAGTGACTGGGCACACACCAAATAATTAACTTGCCCATGTGCCCAGTCAAGTCAAGTGGTAAATGGATCTGTTTTTTCACTGGGGAGAAAGGAGGTAGAACAGTATGGGTGCTGGCTGTGGGATCAGGTATGCACAGTTAGATCTGGGCTTTGTGACTCACCTCTTAATCACCCTTTGCGTCTCAAGTTCTTATCTGAATAAAGGGATGCTGTTCATGCCTTCCAGTTGGGGATTATGAAGGATCTGATCTTCATAAAACACTAAACACAGAGACTGACACCCAGCAGGTATTCAGGAAAGTTTAGCTGTTATATTGCTAAATTTGGTGCCTATGATGACACTCTGCTTTAGGAGAATTCATTGCTCTTCTTCTATCTAGTCACAAAAGCTTGTCAAGAAAAAGGATATATAGTGTATATAATAGGTATGTGTATATATTTACCAAGGTCCATATTTTCAACTATTTGTAAAATTGATTGTAAGCATAGATGTGATTTGTCTAATGCTTTATTGCCTATGTTTCAAGTAGTTGCAGGTTTGAATGCTTACTTTTAGATTTTCTGACACTACTTTTGATCTAATTGATATAACTGGGAAATATATCAGAAAGGAAAAAAATGTTTTACCCTCTACAACAGGTTTTGAAGACAGGGTAGGGCTCCAGGCAGTAATCAACAACAACCTAGAAAATTTTAACTCTAAGGATTTTCAACCCAGTGTGTTTTTCTTCCATAATGTCTAATAGAGTACACTCTTTTTTTTTTTCATCTTTAAACACATTATTCTGCAAAATTTATAGCACTTTTGTGGAATTTTTGTCATTACACATGGAGAACATTTTTTTGGCAGTAATTATACAATTTGCACATTTAAAGAGTTAAATTGCAATCAAGAAAGAAAATTATACAAATTGTTGTGTGTGTGATATGATATCTGTAGACTATAGTGTTTACTTCTCTGATGTGCTCTCTGGATCTATCTTAGAAAAACAGTGAAGTAAGGAGAAAAAGAAAACTGTTGGCAAGGAGATTAAGCAGACACAGTCTCGCTCTTAGAAAATCTTTTGTCTAAAATTTAAAGAGATAAAGTGTATTTTCACATTATGATTGAGGGGGGAATTCTTGCTTGCTTTCAGTTTTATATAGCCTCTCTTTTCTTCTTTCTCCTCTGTTTTTATGTTTCTGTTTAAAAGTATTTGTGTGATTCACTGTTTCTGAGAAATATTAATAACATGTTTAATCCTGGATATCTTTAAGGGAAATTTGAGAAAAAAAGTGACGTTAGCTTCCAGACTAAAATGTGGTTAGTCAAAGAGGTTAAAAATTCCCTACTGACATTTAAATAAAAATAAAACCACCAGAAAAAAGCAAAATAAAGTAGCAGCATCAAAACTCCAATAAAATGTACAAACTTCAAGGACAACAGATCAGTCTTGAAGAAGTCTTCCCTGTTTGCTTATATGTGCAAATTTTGCATATTTTTCATGGAAAAATTGTTTTATATTCTATTTAGTTGGTGTGCACAGAGATTATTTATCCCCATTAGTGCATTTTGTGGTTAAGTTTTGACCATCTGAGAGACAATTGTTTTTACATAGCCAGCTGAATTAGTCATGCACTTGTTCTTAGCTGGTTACTTAAAAGTGTCAAAGCACTGGAGTGACTTTTTTTTTTTTTTTTTTTTTTTGCGGTACGCGGGCCTTTCACTGTTGTGGTCTCTCACGTTGCAGAGCACAGGCTCCGGACCCGCAGGCTCAGCGGTCACAGCTCACGGGCCCAGCCGCTCCACAGGATGTGGGATCTTCCCAGACCGGGGCACGAACCCATGTCCCCTGCATTGGCAGGTGGACTCTCAACCACTGCACCACCAGGGAAGCCACTGGAGTGACTTTTTGAGCTATTGGTTTTTGCTTGAAGAAAACAAGTAATTTTTTATTTGAAACGGATTTATTTTGAATTATTTACATGCTGAACTCAATAGTTTTATATATGGTTTTAGAAAATATTGCTTCTTTGTGATGAAATTCATGATATAAGAAACGATAAGTGTCATTTATTGTATTATTTTGAACTCCAAGTTGTCTTTAAAAGGTATACAGCATACATAAGAAGAATTTTCCAAATGATCATTTACCTTTTCAAGAGTCAATTTAGGAATTACCAGATTATGAAAAAGGTTTCCTATAAGCATTGCGATGATATTATTTGTACTTTATGTTGGAAGGTAATGTATTGAGTAAAGCTTTTACTTTTACTCATTAAAGTGAACATTGGGTGTTGCTTCCTGGAGTAGAAATGGAGGAATGAATCTACAAGTGATTGAATTTGATTAAAACAAAGTCCCATGGTGAGGGGTGGGATGAATTGGGAGATTGGGATTGACATATATACACTAATATGTATAACTAATAAGAACCTGCTGTATAAAAAAATAAAACAAAATAAAATTCAAAAGAAAAAAACAAAGTCCCATGAAGTATAAAAACTATGCTTTCTTTATGTTTGTGGTTGAGAATATGGTCAGAATTTTTCTTTTATGATTCTTTACAGTCTCCATTTACCATTCTCACTAGGAGTTAAAAGTGAAAAGGCATGAAAGAAAAGGAAGAAATATTGGAAACGTTTCAGGTGGATTCTAATATGCAGCTTGATGCAAATTTAATTCTGAAAAAAGAAAACTGCCTGTAGGGGTGTAAGTGTAAAACACCATTTCACAGTGGCAATGATTTTTTCATGTCATGCATGTGTATGAGTTTCCCTGAATCAACTGGAATGTAATACCTACAAGTTAATTTGATGTGCTGAAAATGCAAATGTTCAGCATTCTTAAAATGTCTAGTTAATTCAGGTCTCACCCAGGCATCTATGCTATCTTTTTAACTACATTGTTTTCCAAGGTGTGGCATTCATTTATGAGTACCATCCTATGAAACTTTTCAATATAATAAAAGGGTATTTGAGATGCATGGTCAGCAACATCTAACATAAAATCTTAAACCTCTGGTTTTGAAAAAGAACAATGTGGATTAATGAGCATTGTTTTTTATAGAGCAAATACAATTGTCAAAAGAGACAAAGAAGAGAATTACTGTTGGTGTTCTGGTCAAAACTTGGTTGATTCATCATGAAAATTGAAACTACTCTAGAGAATGGATGGATTTCAGCTTATTTGTGGTCTTAGTGAGGGGAATGAAGTCATGGAGAAGATGTATGGATCATAAAGCAAAATCAATATAGATACTCAGTTAAAGAAAAACATTTTATATTTGTGTCAATTGAAATGGAAAAGGAACTGTTCCTACAAAGAAAGATGAAACATTGCTGCTTATGAATTTTTATTTTCCTTGTCCTTTACTTTATTAATATGTTTTTAGTTTATTCATTTTGAAAGTTACAGGATATTACAGTGCAAATATATGTTCCTTTTCATTTTGCTATTTCATTAATATTTGCCAGCTATCCTTACCTGATCTCATAGATTAACACAATGTCTGCTCTAGAATTTGGAGCTAAGGATAGGGTTTCTTTTGTTTCCTGAATTTTCACACAAAAACAAGAGGATCAGCAAGAGCTTCTTGCATCCACAAATATGAACTAAAATGGGTACATAACAACTATTAAATGGTTTTTTTGGAGAAATATCACAGTTGGTCCATGAAGTGACTCTAAGTACAAATCCAGAAAGAGTTCCCCAAAGGTATTAGTTGCTAGGTCATTTTTAAAAAATAACTTCTAAAACAAGATGACATAAATTATTTTCAATTAGAGAAAATCAAAGATTTGTAATTTCATTATGGAGGAGTGAAGTTAAAGCAATACCTTTCTTACGCCCAGAGTATAATCTCTCTTATGGCCTCCATCATCACCCAATCCAGAATGAGACAGGAAGCGTAAAACCAGTTACCAACAATTTTATTTAGTCATTGCTGTTCCATAAATTATGAATATTCTCATGCTTCATTTCAAGGACACGTTTAGAAAACTTTTGTACAACAAAGCTATCAAAGTTGCATGATTTTATTTATAAGTGTCAGATACAGTGTTTTCCAGTATGTCTATAATGCCATCAATAATATGGGTTCTGAAGCACACATTCCAGTTCAAGCTTCTTCATTTATAAACTTTGTGATCATGACTGTAATTTGTCTGGCTTTGTTTCATCATCAATATTACAAATAAGGTCATATGCATGTTTACCTACTTCTTGGGAGAACCAAAAGATTAATCCATATTACAGAACCTTATAAGTTATTAACACACATGTGTAAGAGGCTTCCATTGCTACAATTATCTAAGAACAGTTATTCCAATTGGTTAGAGCCTAATACTCCTGCAGCCAGCAACTTGGGTTCATTTTCCTAGAGAAATGATTTGTTCCTGAGAAACCTAGTAAATTTCTCTGAATCTCTACTTAACTCTTATGTTCATGCTGTTGGCTATGCTGAAATCAAGTATGAAAATGCTGAAGATTCAATGCAAATGTTCTGACCCACTTGCAACAACAACTCAGGGTGCATGTCCCATTGACAGCTATTCAATAGCATCAGCTTTTCAGTAAAACTCAGCATCTTTTGGAATGCAGTGGTGTTATAAATCCTATCATCAGATAGGGATCTAGATTGATTGATTAGGTTATCTAGTTCACAATTATGATTTTGATTTCAAGCAGATTTAAATCAAACCGTCCAACACACACACATGCACACGCACACAAACACAGAGGAAGATATGGGTTATATGTAGCCCTCATTTCCAGAGCTGTTCATAAGCATGTATTTAGAATTTACAACTTTCCTCCTCAACTAATCAGGCTGTATTAATTTTCATTTACTTTCAATCAGTATCTCAGCCTGTTGTTGCTCTTTATTGAGTGAGGTGATCCAAGCCTTTGTTTTAGATATCTTGTTGACCCCATCTGTATAGAATTGCTATAGAATTCCATTAACTTTTAACACTGAACAAGGTAATTCTGGAACATTATAAACCCTGGGTTGCACCTATGTACCTTCCTGTCCCCTCTATGTGGCAGCAATCCTATTTCACTCTGATGGTCATGATCAATCATACCAGACAGCTCTGTAAACCCTTTTTGTTCTGTTCATCTGTTGGCGTGAAGAGCCCAAAATGGCCAGTGACAATTTAGCCTCTGATTTAGTAGAACAAGGCCCTGCTATGCCCACTGGTGTGTTTTTCTCCCTTGTGTAATGAAACCTCTGAACTGAAAACCCAGGGTCATGGGGGAAAGGAAGCAGATATTTTGTGAGTAGATCATTGTGTAATAGGAAGAGGTGACACTCTAACTTCCTGCCCTTAGTTTCTGTGTCTATGAATATTAGATGTAGGAAAAACAACACCATAAATCAGTTGTGGTTCAAAGGATATCACTTTCATCTGGAGGTGATATTGGACAATTGTGTCATAACAAAGACATTAAGCATTTTGTCATTCTGTATGGTCAGCTGCTTCTGAGTTACTGATAAAAGAAAAGACCCACAACAACAATGTACATCAATATATTGCCTTTATTTATTCATTCCTTTGTTCATGTGTTTGTGTGTTTCTTGTTAATTGGTAAAGGGAATTCCTACATCAACAGCAACGTTGAATGGTGCTGAAAATAAATGGTGTCCCCTCAAAATTATGTTGAAACCTTAACCATTAAAGTGACTGTATTTAGAAGCAGGGTCTTTAGGAGGTAATTAAGGTTAAATGCATTAATAAGGGTGTGGCCTTAATCTTATAGGATTGGTGTCCTTATAAAAAGAGGGACACCAGAACTCTCTCATCCATGTAAAGACCTAGCAAGAAGGTGATTATCTACAAACTAGGAAGATAACTCTCAACAGAAAATGAACCTTGATGGTCCTTGATCTTGGACTTTTCAGCCTCCAAAACAGTGTGAAAATAAATGTCTGCTGTTTAAGCTACCCAGTCAATGGTATTTTGTTATGGGAGCCCCAGCAGACTAATACAAGTGTTTAGCTTTATTATTGTTTTAAAATATGTAGTTTACCTGTGAGGTGGAAAAAGCAAAATCAAACTGAGAATATGACTCTTAGAAAGGGTAAAATGTCACCTTCACCATGGTGGAAGAAAGCAAAATGCCAAAAGGTGATTGTCTGGTCTTCTGACATACATTGTCATATTGATTCTCAATTTTGGCATTGGTCCTGGAAAGTACATCAGTTAACATTGGTCAAGTGAGATCAAAGTAGCTGAACATGAATATAGTTAATACATCTTTAAAGCTACCATGATTAATGTGTTTTTTCTGTTCATGATCTCATTAAGTCCTTTCCAGGGTGGTTGGAAAGAATACTAGCTGATATTGCTATAAAAGTAATTTTGTGACCCTAATTACTAAGAAGCTCCTTTGAAGTGGGGGCATTTTTGTGAAGATTCCTGTAGAATACAAATTTTCCTACACTCAGAGTTGATTCTAAGAGCTCCATCCGCATAATTATTTTCCAAATCTCATGTCATCCACCATCCAATCAGGTTTCTTCTAAGTTCCTGACCATTCTATCAAAACCAAGAATCACTAAGTATCCATATCTCAAACCTTTCAATATTTTCAAGCGAAGCAGAGAACAGCTTCAGTAAACTGGGAAGAGTGTCACTTCTGCTGCCAAAAAAGTCTAAAAGTGGATTGAATTTTGGTATTCATAATCCTCTGATTCCTCATATAAGACAATTTTCTAAAGATTATAGGTTCATTCTTTCCATATCCCTAAATGTCCTTTGAGAGGCGGTGAATTCAATTAACATCATAATTTAGCAACCCACAGAAGCAAACTCTGTCTGGGATTTGGCTTTTAGTCCAGTGGCTCTAAGAGATAAGGAAATCTTTCAGAGAAGGCATAGGAATTTTTTGGTTTTTCTGTCTGGATTTGAATAACAATAACAACAACAGTAAGGGGATTTGAACTTATCAAATTATTTATTTAATATTTCCTGTCACACTGGAGTAAATCATTCTACTCTGCAGTCTTGAATTTTATTTCTTATTTTGTTGGCTCTCTAAACATTATTTTCAGTGGGTGCTTCTTCCAGGTGACCATTGATAATAACAAGTGGTTTGTCATTTCCTATTGCATATCATGGACTGCCAGACACCCTTCCGTTAATGCTAATTAGAATTTATTTTGTTATTGCCTTTAGTCTCAACTGACTCAAATAACATACCCCAGATTCTCCTTATTTCTGTGAATGTCTTTGGCTTACAACAATTCCTTGTGTCAATTCCTGTGTTACGTTCTTGTATACATGAAAGAGATGAAGGGTTTAACTAAAGAACACAGGGCATTCAAAGAATATCCAGGAAGGCTACAGAATTAGGCAAGGGAAATGGGTAGGGATAAGGTAGGTTAAGTTGTAGCCAGGACCACAGCAAAACCATGCTACAAACTGATCAATTGCTGATGATGCTGATTACTGGCTACCAAGCTTGAATTTCTTTCATCACCCCACTGCCTCTAGAAATTGCTTTGCATTTTTGACACTCTGCTCCTAGAATTTCAATGCTACTGCTACACCTTCTCTGCTTCTTAGCAAATATCTAGTGAAAAGACTGCAATGGGGACACCTGCTTAGCAAGAGTGACTGGGTAGACATTGTCAACTGTAGGAGACAGTATGTGTTTCCCTATTATTACCCATATTTTTTATGGACATATACAAATGATTGGCTAACTGAACACTCATTCCTGTCTCTTTTCCCTTGACCATTTCCTCTAAGTATTTTCAGTCCAAGCTTCTATTTGAATTAGAAGTGGCCATCTGAAATCTTTTTAGCCAATGAGACATATGTTGAATTATGCTGATGGATTTCTGGGAATGTTTTTGCTTTTCCTGATAATAAAGGTAGTTTCAACTGATGTCCCTGCATTGCTTTGAATGTGGGCATAAGGTCTGGATTTGTAGCAATAACTTGTGACTGTAACAAGAATAGAAAAATTACAGAGATGCAAACACTGATAATATCAAACCAGTGATTCAATGCTAGAAAAAACAAGGTACAGAATTCTTGTAATGTAAGAAAAATAAACCCCTGTTTGTTTAGGCTTTTGAACTCAAGCTTTCTATTACTTAAAACTGAACACATTTTAATGAATATAGTGGAGAATTCCCCAGATCCTAGGGAATAAATAAAATTCATTTCTATTTTCAACACTAAATATAATTAAATTGATACTGATTTACCCAAGTTTACATCTGAAATTGTTATTGAGAATATTACAGATTCAGGTGGATAGTGTGTGAGTTGATGACAACTTCTTCCAAATACCTTTGGAAGTCTGATCCATAATGTACATACTTTTCCTATTAAACTCATGTAGGCTAACATATGGATAATAGTTTATATTTCTTAAATTTACTCTCCATTTCATGATGAAGCACAACCACTGCTTCATGTTTTCCCCCAGAAAGTAAGTAGATAAGACTAAATGTAACTAACAGGTTTTTAAATATAAAGTAATATGTAAAAGTAAGACAACATAGCAATCTACCTCTGTGACACTCAACTAAGATAATCACAGATTCAAGACTCTACATGACAATAAACCTGTGTAAAAATTACAAAATTCAAATGCCACAAAACAAACTTAATATATTTGTGTTCTAATTTTTTGGCATCGTTGAAAAACTGGTTGTAATCCAAATTCCTTTTGGGACCAGACAAGTAACATAAATGAGGCCAGGTATAAGAATGCATGTGTACATTGAAAGAATGGCTGCACCTAAGGGGAATCAAAACCATATACTCTACCAAAGGAGGAGAAGCTAGTTAGCTCCAGCTCATATGATCATGCTGGAATGAAGCACATTTGTCAGATATTCTAACTGTCAACAGAAGCTGAACATTCCAGATTTCTAGGTGATTTTTTAATGTTTTTCAATTTTACTCAATTAAACAATAATTAGAATCTGTATCAGATTTTGGGTCAATAACTTGTGACTTTCACATCAAGGAAAGACAGTTACTGAGTAGAGTCCTTGTATTTTAAGGCTGGGAAAAGATACATTATGTAAAACAACATATACACACAGAGGATAATAAACAGAAATAAACAGAATCAACAGAAATACTCGATCAAAATGTTTTACTTTCAAGGACTTCCTAGTGGAAGTAATTACTAAGGAAGGCAGGAGTTTTGCTAAGTATGCAGGGATGATGCTATATACTAACATATTTTCAAATCAACTTTTAAAATACTTTCTACTAATGAAATACTGATGACATTATATTTACTTGTTCAATTTTTTATCATTAGAGGAATGCTAGTAACAAACTCTCAAGTCCTAGTGTTATATAATAACATGAGTTAATTTCTTGTTTCTATTATGTCTAATTGACTCAGAAGTCAGGGATGAGAGAACTTTCCTTTACGTTATCATCCAGGGACCAAGTCTGACATAGGCTCCACAAGTTTCAACACGTAGTTTCCTTGGATGTTGATATTTACTCAAAAGGAGGTATGAATGTTTTTATGGGCCAAGATTGGTTGTATCATTCATTTATTCTCTTTGTACTCCATATTTTAGAACTGAATCCCAATGTCTCAACTGGGATACAAGAAGGATATTAAAATGTATTCAATGGCTGGACTGTGGCTTTCAAGCAACAACCTTACCATGAGCAAGGCAACATGAATAATCAGTGAATATTTAGCCATCACTGACACAGAGATCTAGATTTTATTGATTAAATATATTTCCACTGGCTTTCTTACTCCATATGTTTTGGCTATATTAACAATTAATTTATATACTTCAATAAAATATGTTTTTTCACTAGTCATATGTAGTAATTTTACTGAATTATAATATTTAGGTACATTGGTTATATATAATTTTCCAAACTGTGTCCCATTCAATTCCATTTGACTTCATTGACTTCACCAGTATTTTATTGATTACCTACTATGTGCCAAGCGTTGTGATGGTTTCAAGAGAAAAAAAAGTGTGTAAAAAAACCACCTGGGATAATTGTAGCTTTGGTAGATGAATTATATGCATTGATAGAGCATATACATGCTCACTAGAATGTAAAGAATTGAAGGAGGGAAACATGTAGAGACATGGTAATTAACAGTAATTAACAGTACACCTCAAAAGGCTGAAATGTCCCTGAATAAAGTGGGACTCTAACTCATAAATCTATTGACTTATGTCAACAGATCACGAAGACTTAGAAGTTGAAAGTACAAATACTTTAGAACAGGGGTCCCTAACCACGGGGCGTGGACTGGTTCCCGTCTGCAGCCTGTTAGGAAACGGGCCACAGAGCAGGAGGTGAGTGACAGGTGAGCGAATCTTCATGTGCCTCTCCCCATAGCTCGCATTACCGCCTGAACCATTCCCCCCACCTTCTGTGGAAAAATTGTCTTCCACGAAACCAGTTCCTAGTGCCAAAAAGTTTGGGGACTGCTGCTTTAAAAGATGAGAGAAACACATCATGGTAATAACAGGGGAAAATGTAAAAACCTACAGGAAATAGATCCTCCCCAAGGTAACCCTTGCTTTGTACCACCTTCTCTCCAAGGCAGCCATCCACCAATGGGAATACATTTATACACACACACACACATGCACACACACACACAGAGAATACTGGATCTTTCAAATTCAGGGACAATTCAAATTTCAAAACAGAGGGGTAAAGGAGGTTTCACACAGCAGCCAGTTCACCTATCCTTCAACAGCAGAGTACAGATTCATTCTTAGAGAGGCTGAAGAACTAAGTGAGAAAAACCATAGGTAACTTTATATTGGATATGGGGTCTTCCACATGAAAAGTCAGGATCTTTGTATGCTGAGGGCCACCAGTTAATAAGTCCAACACCTGGACAGAGTTCCAATCAGCAGTCAAGCCTCATAAGACATGAAAAATAAAATTCAACATTAACTAACATGAAAAAGCAATCTCACAGGAAACAGAAGCCAAGGAGCAGAAGAAAAGTTCAATGAAATTATAAGCGGTATTCTGAGAGGTATAAGAGAATATACTGTCATTTTTTTGTTGTTGTTGTTTTAATAAGAAAGGACCACTTAATCTCTTTATGTCTAATTTGTGAAATGATCTCATAATGTAGCTATAAAGATTACATTAAAGAATATATATATAGTGCTTCCCTGGTGGCGCAGTGGTTGAAAGTCCACCTGCTGATGCAGGGGACACAGGTTCGTGCCCTGGTCCAGGAAGATCCCACATGCCACAGAACGGCTAGGCCCGTGAGCCATGGCTGCTGAGCCTGCGCGTCCAGAGCCTGTGCTCTGCAACGGGAGAGGCCACAACAGTGAGAGGCCCGCGTATCTCAAAACAAACAAACAAAGAGTATATATATATATATATATATAAAATATACACTTAGAACAATATATATGTATAACATATTTAGAACAATACCAGGCACATAAAAAATGATACATAAATGTTAACTATTATTTTTAAGCCAAGGAATAGTGTGAAGTACACGTTTATAATTACTCCATAAATTTTTAAGAATGAGGACAGTATTCTAATTAAATTAATTTTACAATCTGAAAATGAAATGGAGAAAACAACTCCATTTATAATAGCATCATAGTATAAAAATACTAAAATATTTAGTAATAAATTTAACAATGGCAGTATAGAACTAGTACACTGAAAAGCACAAAAAAATTGCTGAAAAAAATTAAATAATTAAATAGTGGAAAAGACACCCATGTTCATAGATGGCAAGATATAATATGGCTAAGATGGAAGGACTTCCCAAATTGATCAAAAAATACTACCCAATCCTTGTAAAAATCTCAGCTGCTTGTTTTTTTTCAGAAATTTACTGACTGATCCTAATATTCAAACATAAATGAAGAGCTAAAATAATATTGAAAAATAAAAGAAAAAGTTTGGAGGATTCAAACTTCCTAATTTCAAAACTTACTACAAATATACAGCAATCGAGAGTGTGGTACTGGCATAAGAATAAACAAAAAGATAATTGGACTAGAATTGGCAATACACCTATAAACCCTACATTTACAGTTTATTTTTTTTTTAATTTTTAACATCTTTATTGGAGTAAAATTGCTTTACAATGTTGCATTATTTTCTGCATATAACAAAGTGAAACAGCTATATGTGTGTATATATATATCCCCATATCCCCTCCCTCTTGCACCTTCCTCCCACTCCCCCATTCCATCCCTCTAAGGAGTTACAAAGCACCGAACTGATCTCCCTGTGCTATGCAGCTGCTTCCCACTAGCTAGCTATTTTACATTTGGTAGTGTATATATGTCAATGCTACTCTCTCACTTCATCTCAGCTTACCTTTCCCCCCCACCCCGTGTTCTCAAATCCATTCTCTATGTCTGCGTCTTTATTCCTGTCCTGCTCTTAGGTTCATCTGAACCATTTTTACAAGGGTGCTGAGACAATACAATGAGGGAAAGAATACTCTTTTCAACAAATGTTGCCAGAACACCTGGACAGTGACATGTAAAAGAATGAAGTGGAGCCCCTACCTAATTTTATTTATACCTCATATATAAAAATGAAAAAAATAGCTCTTAAATCTAAAGTTAAAAGGTAAACTATAAAACTCTTAGAAGCATAGGAGAAAATTGTTGTGGCATTCATTCAGGCAATAGTTTTTATGACACTAAAAGTGCAGACAACAAAATTAGATAAATTGGAATCCATAACTATTTTAAAGTTTTGTGTTTCTAAAGACACCATAAAGAAAATAAAATGACAACTTATAAAAATTAAGAAATGTTTTGCAAGTCATATATCTCATCAGAAAACTACTTCTAGAATATACAAAGAACACTTATGACTCAACAATAAGGTGGCAACATAATTTAAAAATAGACAATGGATTTGAATAGATATTTCACCATAGAAGATATTCAAATGACCAGTAAGCACATGAGATACTTAAAGGTTATTAGTCATTAGAGGAATACAAATCAAAACCATAATGTGATAACTTATCATACCCACTAGGATGGCCAGACAATAACAAGTGGTGTGGAGAATGTGTAGTAATTAGAACACTCATACACTGTTGTGGGTAAGACTGTAAAATGTTGCAGCAACTTTGGAAAACAGTTTGACTGTTCTTAAAACTGTTAAACATAGATTTACCATACAGTCCAGAAATTACACTCCTAGGTACATGTCCAAGAGAATGAAAACACATGTCTAAAAACGTGTATGCTAATGATCATGGCAGAATTATTCTTAGTAGCCAAAAAGTGGAAACAACTCAAATGAACATCAATGTGATGAATGGCTAAATCAAATATGATATATCCATTCAATGGAATATTATTTGGCAATGAGAAGAAATAAAGGATACATGCTACAATATGGATAAACCTTGAAAACATTATGCTAAGTGAAAAGAGCTATGCAGAAAAGGCCACAGCTGCATGATTCCATTATATGAAATATCCATAATAGGAAAATCCAATGAGAAAGAGAATAGAGTAATGCTTTCCCGGGACTTGGGGCAGAGGATAACTGGGAGTGAATGCTAAGGAGTATAGTTTCCTTGGGGGGTAACGAAAATGTTTTAAAATTAGGTAGTGATGATGGTTGCACAAATCTGTGAATATAGAAAAAACACTGAACTATACACTTTAAGGGGTGAATGTTATGGTATGTAAATTACATCACAATAACCTTGATATAAAATAGTTTAAAAATTAAATTAATCTTATTAGAATGAAGAACAATGATGCCAAGGCTTATCATGGAACAGAAGAGACACACACAGAGAGAGAGAGAGAGAGAGAGAGGAATTTTAAGAAGAAAGAATCCTGAGCACAAGTTAGGAGTTATGGATGATTGGTGAATTGAATTAAAAGTATGTTAATGTTCTTAGAAGACTCAAACCTTACATTACATAGGGCAATTCATCTGATATGTATTCATCATAAGCCATGAAATAGAGCTGGTGATGGAAGAGTGGATATAGATGCTAGAACTTAAGGGATGGATGAAACTTTTTTAGATGCAAAAAAGCTCTTTGATGTAATCATGTTCACACATCTTATAAATGGTATGGCCAAAAGGGAACCCAAGTGATTCATATTCTGGTTCCAAGTTGACGCGTGAATACATTAGAGCAGCGGTCCCCAACCTTTTTGGCACCAGGGACTCGTTTCATGGAAGACAATTTTTCCAAGGACGGGGCATAGGGGAGATGATTCAGGGGGTAATGCAAGAGATGGGGAGTAGTGGATGAAGCTTCTCTCACTCCCCTGTCGCTCACCTCCTGCAGTGCGGCCCAGTTCCTAACAGGCCTAGGACCAGTACAAGTCTGCGGCCTGGGGGTTGGAGACTTCTGTGCTAGAGTGTGATTATTTTCATCCACATACTGTATTTGTCTTTTAATTCCATTTCTGTATGTGTCACATAAACTAGTCAGCAATAACATAGAAACTAATCACATGTTCCAAATAATATGTTAAAATTAGAATGTACTTGAGTGACTCAAATGCCTTTCTAAAATTTAAAAGTAACATGCAATATTACACAGTTCTTTTTTTATTTATTATCTTATTAATTTGGGGGGTAGTATGATGTTGACATAAGATGATTTATTAGCTATAGTCCCATGCTACTTGTTTTGCATGATTCTATTATCTTCTTTCTGAATTATGACTTTACTCATTATTTTTCTATCATTTCAATAAATAATTAGATTTACTTCACTGCAAGTCTGCAGGGTCTTTTATTGCAAGTGACTTCTTCAAAGGATTATATGTAGATTCATTATCCTACAGTTACACTATTAACCTACACTTCTCCTAAATAAACCAGGTTTCAAAAAATGTCATATGATGCTTACAATATCTATTATTTATTATCTTCAGGTAAAAAAGCGATTTTTGCTTATTTGGCTATTTCTAATGCTAGTTCTTTAAATATGCTCTCTTCAGATTAGATCTAGAAGTCTAAGATGAGAAAATAAGGACTTTGGGTAGTTAACCAGGTAAATGAGGCAAGATATACTTTTTAAACTATTAGTGTTAATACTACATATGTAACATTTCTTCTCCTCCTCTTCCTCTTTATCTTCTTCCTTCTCACCTTTTTTTACTACTTCAACTATATAGTCAAACAGATTAAATGACCAGAATTCATGTGTGAAACCACTTCTAAGCATTCTCTTTATTTTGAACTTTAGAGTTTTCTCTAAGAGATACATTAGAAATATGAAGGATCATAAGAGACTTCTGCAAGCAACTATATGCCAATAAAATGGACAAGCTGGAAGAAATAGACAAATTCTTAGAAAACTACAGCTTTCCAAGACTGACTTAGGAAGAAATAGAAAATATGAACAGAGCAATCACAAGCACTGAAATTGAAACTGTGATTAAAAATCTCTCAACAAACAAAAGTCCAGGACCAGATGGCTTCATGGTTGAATTCTATCTAACATTTAGAGAAGAGTTAACACCTGTCCTTCTCAAACACTTGTAAAAAATTGCAGAGGGAGGAACACTCCCAAACCCATTCTACGAGGCCACCATCACCTTGATACCAAAACCAGACAAAGATATCACACAAAAAAAGAAAATTACAGGCCAATATCACTGATGAACATAGATGCAAAAATCTTGAACAAAATACTAGAAAACAGAATCTAACAACATATTAAAAGGATCATATACCACGATCAGGTGGGATTTACCCAGGGATGCAAGGATTCTTCAATGAACATAAATCAATCAATTTGATACATCATATTAACAAATTAAAGAATAAAAACCATATGATCATCTCAGTATAAGCAGAAAAAGCTTTTGACAAAGTTCACTGCCCATTTATGATAAAAACTCTCCAGAAAGTGTGCATAGAGGGAACTTACCTCAACATAATAAAGCCCATATATGACAAACACACAGCCAACATTGTTCTCAATGGTGAAAAACAAGCATTTCCACTAAGATCAGGAATAAGACAAGGTTTCCCACTCTCACCACTATTATTCAACAGAGTTTTGGAAGTTTTAGCCACAGCAATCAGTGAAGAAAAAGAAATAAAAGGAATCCAAATTGGAAAAGAAGTAAAATTGTCACTGTTTGCAGATGACATGATATTATACATAAGAAAATCCTAAAGATGCCACCAGAAAACTACTAGAACTAATCAATGAATTTGGTAAGGTTGCAGGATACATAGTTAATGCACAGAAATCTCTTGCAATCCTGTGTACTAACAACAAAAGATCAGAAAGTGAAATTAAGGAAACAAGCCCATTTACCATTTCAACAAAAAGAAAAAAATACCAAGGAATAAACCTACCTAAGGAGGCAAAAAACCTGAACACAGAAAACTATAAGATACTGATGAAAGAAATCAGGCATGACACAAACAGATGGAAAAATATACCATGTTTTTGGATTGGAAGAATCAATATTGTGAAAATGACTATACTACCCAAAGCAATCTACAGATTCAATGCAAAACCGATAAATTACCAACAGCATTTTTCACAGAATTAGATTAAAAAAATTTACAATTTGTATTGAAAGACAAAAGACCCCAAATAGCCAAAGCAATCCTGAGAAACAAAAATTGAGCTGGAGTAAACAGGCTCCCTGACTTCAGATTATACTACAAAGCTACAGTAAGCAAGACAGTATGGTACTGGCACAAAAACAGAAATATAGATTAATGGAACAGAATAGAAAACCCAGAGATAAACCCACACACCTATGGTCACCTAATCTATGACAAAGGAGGCAAGAATATACAATGGAGAAAAGACAGCCTCTTCAATAAGTGGTGCTGGGAAAACTGGACAGTTACATGTAAAAGAATGAAATTAGAACACGTCCTAAAACCATACACAAAAATAAACTCAAAATGGAGTAAAGACCTAAATCAAAGGCCAGACACTATAAAACTCTTAGAGGAAAACATAGGCAGAACACTCTTTTACATAAATCACAGCAAGATCTTTTTTGACCCACTTCCTAGAGTAAGGAAAATAAAAACAAAAATAAACAAATGAGATCTAATGAAAATTTAAAAGCTTTTGCACATCAAAAGAAAGCATAAACAAGACAAAAAGACAACCCTCAGAATGGGAGAAAATATTTTCAAATGAAGCAAATGATAATGGAGTAATCTGCAAAATATACAAACAGCTCATGCAGCTCAATATCAAAAAAAACAAAAAACTAAAAACAAAACCACCCAATTGAAAAATGGGCAGAAGACCTAAATAGACATTTCTCCAAAGAAGACATACAGATGACCAAAAAACATGTGAAAAGATGTTCAATGTCACAAATTATTAGAGAAATGCAAATCAAAACTACAATGAAGTATCATCTCACACTGGTGAGAATGGCCATCATCAAAAAATCTACAAACAATAAACGCCAGAGAGGTTATGGAGAAAAGGAAACCCTTTTGCACTGTTGGTGGGAATGTAAACTGATACAATCACTATGGAGAACAGTATGGAGATTCCTTAAAAAACTAAAAGCAGAACTACCATATGACCCAGCAATCCCACTACTGGGCATATACCCAGAGAAAACAATAATTCAAAAAGAAGCATGTACCACAATGTTCATTAGAGCACTATTTACAATAGCAGGACATGGAAGAAACCTAAATGTCCATCAACAGATGAATGGATAAAGAAGATATGGTACATATATAAGATAGAATATCAGTCAGCCATAAAAAGGAAGGAAACTGGGTTATTTGCAGAGACATGGATGGACCTACAGACTGTCATATGGAGTGAAGTAAGTCAGAAAGAGGAAAACAAATACTGTATGCTACCACATATATATGGAATTCAAAAAAATGTTTCTGAAGAACCTAGATGCAGGACAGGAATAAAGACACATACATAGTGAATGGACTTGAGGACATGGGGAGGGAAAAGGGTAAGTTGGGATGAAGTGAAAGAGTGACATGGACATATATACACTACCAAGTATAAAATAGATAGCTAGTGGGAAGCAAGCACATAGCACAGGGCGATCAGCTCCGTGCTTTGTGTCCAACCAGAGGGGTCGGATAAGGAGGGTACGAGGGAGATGCAAGAGGGAGGAGATATGGGAGTATATGTATATGTATAGCTGATTCACTTTGTTATACAGCAGAAACTAACACATCATTGTAAAGCAATTATACTCCAATAAAGATGCTACAAAAAAACAAACAAGCAAAAAAAAAAAAAAAAACAAAGTCTACAGGGAAAAAAAATAGGCAGAGATCCTGTCCATAGGAACACATATATGCAGAGTCTCTGCATTTTTTCCATGCAAGATTCCTATTTCCTTTGTATTTAATAAGGCTGTAACCTTGTGTTCACTGACCCTTGTTTTTTGTTTGGTTGGCTCTTAGGGGAACTATATTTTCGGGCCAGCAATCTTCATATAGAACCTGCACTCCTGATTGTATAAGACATCTTTGAATGATGACATAAGGAACAATGCCAGCAGTTGTGCCTTTAACCATAAAACCTATAAACCACATATAAATAAATGTATATTCATTCTTCTTTGATTGAAGGTTGAATGGGTTTTCCATATCCTTGCTAAGAATAGCATCATCACTTCATCAAGACACATCTGCAACTAGATTCTATCACCATGTATGAACACAGTGGAAGTGAAGGCAGCTCTAGAAAATCACAAATGTAATTAGATGTCCTTGGACCCTCAATATATCATTGTGTCTTTTTCTTTAGCCAAAAGTAAATCACATCTGCCTCTACACCAAACCATTTCTGGTCCCCAAACATGACCAGGATGCTAGCAAACACCTGCCTTCTCATCTCAGTTACTGAGATTTCATTTGTTTGGAGAAAATGACTGCAACACATGAGCTTTCCCCTCTCTACTTCTCTCTCCCCCCAAAATGCTCATTTATGGAGGAACAGGTTTCAGTCTCTAAATGATTACTCTACTCTTGGCAGGTGGAGATTGCAGCGCCAGTTACGTTAATGGTTTCTGAGGTGACACTGAGGCTTTGGAGGCCACTTGGCAGAACAGCTAGCAGGAAACTAATGAGTATCCCAGCATGACCCTGGCCCATTAAAAGGGGGGTGTTGTGAGGAGCGGAGGAGAGAAATAAATTAAAGACTTCAGCCTGTGGTAAGAATATCAGTGAAGGCCCTTAATGGAGTCTAGAAAAGAAAATTAATCACCCATAATGATTGGGGTGTGTGGGAATATTTGATTTAATCCGGCTTATAAATATTTTTCTACAGAATGATGCATGGCATCAGAGAGAGCTGAGAAGCACAATCTGAACTTGATTTAATCATGAGATGAGCAGAGTGGTGGAAGTGACAACAATTATAGGAATATGTACTTGGGGAAGGCATTCTTTTCCTATTGCACTTGTGGTAGTCTTGGCTAAAAAAAGTATAGAATTCTGCTCTGAAGAATCTACCTTGGAAATCATGATCTTAAGTATTGGAGATAGTCAATTAACAATTGGCAGATTAAAATATACTTACAGATGCACTAACCTAATATCGAGTTTCTAGTAAGAATGAACAATGGAAACATAAATTTCATAGTCACTGGGCTCAGACATCACATGTTAATCATCCAAGTAAAATAATAAGAAAATAAAACTTAAAATGTTGAATAATTAAGCTGATAGAAAAAAAAGGTGTTTTCAGAAGAAATCAGGTTTTTTTCTTTTATAAGTTTTAACAGGAGAAAGAGATGTTAGAAAAAATATTCATATGATTCATAGGAAATAGAAAGTCACCCTGCTGTAGGGAGAAACAAACAAGCAAAACAAAAATATAGTACTGGTTATTAGACGTCATGAGTTGAAGAACTAATTCTTTAGTTAAGTACCTCCCTGACCTTTTATCAAATCAGTTAATTTTCGTTTCTCTCAGTAGTCTCATGCTTAACCTGAGTCTATATTTCCCAGTCCCTCAACTGAAAAATTAATCAAGATTAATGCTTAAAAATTTACAAGTTTAAATTTATTATAGTCTTAATACAGAATAACAGATGGGAAATTATACAGGGGAGTGACTCCCATAATAACTTACCAAGCAAGGATTCTGGTCCCTTTCCAATTGTGCAGACCATTTTGGCAAAAGCCAGAAGCTGTTTAGGGAGAGAAATAAATATGACCCTCCATTTCATTGACACTTCATAAGCATCAGGTCTTGGGAAGCTACTTAATTTCTTTCTGCTTTATTTCTATTATCTGTTTTTAAAAGGTGATAATGAGTAGCATTAGTCTGAAATATTATAAAATGTAGGAGAATTAGTAAACTAAAAATTACTTTGGAATGGAATTCTTTCACAAAAGAAAGGCACCAAAATAAGTAGTGCAAAGTCAAAGGAATCTAATAGTTTAACAACAAAAAATGAGAGAGGTCAGATTGGAGCTCTGCCTTTCAAGGAGCAGAGTGGGAAATTCTCACTCCTTGGAGGCACTTGAATAATCAGATCCAGACTCACCATCACTAACACCCATGATATCTCTTCTATTATCCACTGCTGAATGGTGCCAAACTACATCAAAATGTAGTGTCCGTTTGTTCCATTTATTTACAAAACAGCAATAGAGTCACAGATGTGGAAAACAAGCTTACGGTTACTGGGAGGGAAAGGCGGGAGGGATAAATTGGGAGATTGAGATTGACATATACACACTACTAAATATAAAGTTGATAACCAATAAGGACCTACTATATAGCACAGGGAAATCTTTTCAGTATTGTGTAATGACCTACATGGAAAAAGAATTTTAAAAAGAGTGGATATATGTATATGTATAACTGATTAACTTTGCTGTACAGCAGAAACTAACACAACATTTTAAATCAATTACACTCCAATAAAAAATTAAAAAATAAGATTAAAAAATAATAAAATAAAATAGGGAATATTTAAAGAAAAAAAAATGCAGTGTCATTCCCATCCTAACTGCTACTTCAGAAGAGGGAGCCAGAACATGGGATCAGACTCTGTACTCAGTCTACTTGACAAAAATTGGTGAGCAGCTCATTCCATCAAAGCAAAGGGGGTAGAAGACAGATTTTACACAGAGGAAATGATTATTTCACTTGTGATAATCATTTTAACCTTCTCTTGGATTATTTTGACTTCTCTTTTTTAGATTCAGGATTTGATTCTTCCAACTTCTGAACATTTCAAGAGCTATTTTCTTTATTTTATATCCTTTTAATCTAATTAACTGTGTCTCACTAGGAAACAATCAATTATGTAATTTTGTATATACTTATATACTTTTATATATACTTATATATACTTATTTTTACTGTGAAAATTTCTATGTTACCCATGTTTGTAATTTTATAAAGCTGTTTAGGGAAATCAGCATGTATCCAAATCCATCACTGTTTAGTGGGATAATGATTTGAGGGCGAGAGGGAAAAGATGTGCTCATTTTGCTACATCCTCAACATTAAATATTTTAATGCCTTAATTTTGACCAAAACCAAAAAATGGTGATTTCTATTTTATTTTAATTTTCAGGCCTTTAAGCACTAGTGGGGACAAATTCTATAAGTTTATCTAGCCATCTGTATTCTTTATTTTATATATTGATATTTTATATTCATGGCTGTTAGAATTTTTTAAATAAGGAGATAGCTAGAAGATGTTCTCATTTTATTTAAGGACCCATAGCATTCTGAAAAACTTATTTTGGGGAACCATCTTGTGCCATCGAATGCATGATATTTGTGTGTGCAGAAGCAGGTAGTGTGTTCCATTTGTAGTTTAAGAAAATCTTATAACAGCCTAATAAACTGTAAACACTTTTCCCCGTCATTCCTTTAGTATTTATATCCTTGTGTTGGAAGATTGTATAGGGTCCACAGTAATGGTGCAATTAACTATACATTCATCTGCAAACTCACTTTTTGATTTTTCAACTTATGTTTGACTGTTCATAACATGACCTTCCATAGTCTTGTTACAAGTGAATGCAGACATTTGTAAGATTAGGTTCAGGAAATGGACTCTTAGATGAGTAAAAAAGAAAACTCTGAGAGGAGATGCAAAAAGCAAAATCTGTAAATGCTTGGAATGCATAAGGGGAGCTTATCCCTTTCCTGTGTGTTCACCACGTCCTTCTGTAGTGAAAAATTATGTGCCAGGTCAACTGCATTTGTTGTGATCCATATAAGACAAGACAAGCATTCAGCTCTTGACTAGAAAAGTTTTGTGATTAACTCTTCTGCAGTTTATAAGAACCAGAATGCTTATAAAGAATCCTGAAATAAAAGACATATTATGAAGCAATGATGCTCAGTATTTATAATTTCCATTTTATTCTATATGACCCTTTTAGCATATTGAAATTTCTGAAGAAGTTGCTACTAGCCGATGACCTAGAAAAATCATGTAATGCTGAGAAAGAAGGAAGTGTACAGTTTATCTTTTTTAGCTCTCTCATTTTAAAATATAAGAAAAACATGATTGAGACTGACATATACACACTACTATATATAAAATAAGTAACTAAAAAGGACTTATCGTATAGCACAGGGAATTCTAGTCAATAATAAACTTTTGGGAAAATAACCTAAAAAAGAATGGACATATGTATATGTATGAGTGATTCACTTTACTGTACACTTGAAACTAACACAACATTGTAAATCAACTATACTCCAATAAAAATTAAAAAAAAAGGAAAAGAAAAGAAAATGAAAGATGGGATGATAGTCTAGGGTGACACAGCAAGGTAGATGCAGACCAGACATTGACACAAATATTTCTGATTTTCAAAACAGTGACATTTCTACCCCACCACATTATATTGTTTCTGGTATATATACATTAAAGTAACAACTATTACTGAGCAGCTATTACGTGGTAATAATATGAATAAGGCACCATCTTCTTTTAATTTAATTTCTTCAAAAAAGTGTAAACTCTACAACCAGAAATTATCAGGTAGTGGAATATGTCACAATTTTTTGGTATTTAACTAGGTCACTAAATAATCATTGAGTGGAACAAGTTGCGCTTTCTACTGAAGTGTTTTGGTGGTCCATAATGCAGGTCCAAGCAAATGTCTGTAGGTTATTTTATTTTTTATTTTTTGTTACGCGGGCCTCTCACTGTTGTGGTCTCTCCCGTTGTGGAGTACAGGCTCTGGACGCATAGGCTCAGTGGCCATGGCTCACGGGCCTAGCCGCTCCATGGCATGTGGGATCTTCCTGGACTGGGGCATGAACCCATGTCCCCTGCATCGGCAGGAGGGCTCTCAACCATTGTGTCACCAGGGAAGTCCTGTACGTTACTTTTGCACAGAATGTTAATGTAATACATGTTGGAAGACATTAATTTCTAGAAGTGTCAATCCATTCTCCATTTCACAGAAACTATAATGCATCTTCCATAATCCAGTCACTCCAAAAGTAAGCAACTAATTTTCCTAAAGGGGATTTAGTCACCTTTCTCTTTTTATCATCTGGATGAAACCTCATTTAGCAGTACCAACCAAGAAGGATCATTTTGCACCTTTATTTCTAAGTCTCTGCGTGGAAAGGCCATTACTTATTTCCTTTTAACAAAAGTGACCAAACTGGATACAGGGAATTCCCTAAGCTCCAGGGAACTTTACAGGAATGAACTGCCCACTTACAACTCAGGCTGGTTTAGGAAGCTGACCTCACCTTCCATCATCATGAGCTTCTGGTCACCTTTGCAATGAAGTGTGACAACAGCACCCACATAGCAAAGGGAGATCAGTTCGGTGCTTTGTGACCACCTAGAGGGGTGGGATAGGGAGGGTGGTAGGGAGACACAAGAGGGAGGAGTTATGGGGATATATGTATATGTATAGTTGATTCACTTTGTTATACAGAAGAAACTAACACACCACTGTAAAGCAATTATACTCCAATAAAGATGTTAAAAAAAAAAGCATGTGAAAACATATTTGATTATGGGGCCATTAATTTGTCCTGCTGTCTATGTGATGCTCTCCATATGTTATGTGCCCTTCTGCTCTAAGGTCTTTCCTGATGAGGACTTCTTTTACAAGGTGGAGGTCTGGTGGGCACCCTTTTCCCTGCTCTGTCCTTGATGTCTAACATCATTCCAACATTTTATTT